>NC_058408.1:130148250-130324765 GCF_002201575.2 Neomonachus schauinslandi | reverse complement strand
GAGCAGCGAATGCAAAGATCCTGAGCAGGAGCACCCCCGGCATATTCAAGAAAGAGCAAGGAGACCAATGAAGCTAGAGCAGAGAGGAGCAGGAGATGAGGTCAGGGAGTTATTGGGAGACTTAGATATTGCTGGAACCTGTGAACCATTATAAGGACTCCAGTTCTTACTGAGTGAGATGCGGGCCTGCTGGAGGATTTTAATAGAGGGTGCTTCTTTTAACAGGATCACTCTGGTTGCTGTGTGGAGAAAGGCAGGAAGGGGACAAAAGTGAATTAGGATCCTGTTGTAAATCATCCAGGTGAACCATGGTGTGTGTTAGAGCAGAGCAACAGCACAGGAAAAGGGACATGAGGGACATGATGTTTATATATATTGAAGGTAGGGTCAGGCAGAAGAGCTGACAAATTGGCTATGGGGTATGAATGAAAGAGAAGAATTGAGGACGACCCTCAGAGTTCAGGACTAAGCAGTGGGAAGCACAGAGTTGCCATTTTATGAGATGAAGACTATAGAAGAAGGAGATTTGGAGGAAAGATTAGAAGTTTAGCTTTGAACATGAAGTTTGAGGTGCCTAAGAGAATTCAAATGGAGAAGTCCAATAGTCAGCTGAATAAATCAGTCTGAAGTTGAGGGAAGAGAATCTAGGACAGAAATATCCGTTTGGGAATTGTCTATAATTAGATGGTATTTAAAGACACAAGACTAGATTAGATCACCAGGAGACAGAGTTCGAATGGAGTAAAGACATGAGGATTGAAAGCTGGGGTGTTCCAGCATCCAGAGGTCAGGAGAGTGAGAAAGAGAAAACCAGCATGTGTTCAGACCTTTCAAAATTGGCACACTGGGTATTTGTGTCCTGCATGAATGCTCACCAAGTGGTATTTACTACAGGGCAGACTCTCAGTAATCAAATGAATAAGATGGCCTTCAGTTGAGGCCAGTAAGCCCCTTTCCCCAGATCCCCAGTGTTTGCTCTGTGGACTCCTCTGTGGCAAAGATGGAGGCTTTGCCTGGGCCTGACATGGACTTCCTCTCGCCAAGATGACGTGGATATTCCCACGGCTACGTTCTCCACCTGCCAACATCAGAAACCAAGGCTGAGCCTCACTAGGGCACCTGGTGGTTGATTACATCGCATCCTTCCCATCACACACACAGAGCAATTTCTTCTCTGCAATTGCTTTCCCCACATGCAGTGCTTATGCTAGAATCAAAATCTTTCCATTTCAGAAGCCCTATTCACTGTCATGGTATCCCACACTACTTCCAACAAAGGAACTCATTTCACAGCAAATGAAGTGCAGTAATGGGCATGTCCCCGGAATTCACTGGTCTTACCACCAACTTCATCACCCAGAAGCAGCTAGCCAGGTACAATGGTTGAATGGACTTTCAAAGATTCAGTGACAACCCTAGCTGGGAGCCAACACTGCGGTGTTGTCTTCCATGATGTGCATTTGATCAATACATGGTCAAAACACAACAGTCTGAGAATCAAGGGGCAAACATGGTGGTGGGCCTCTCATTATGGTCCCCAGTAAGCCACCACACAGTATCTTCTTCATGTCCCCACAACTTTTGGCTCTGTTGAGAGAGAACTCTTGGTTCCTAAGGAGGGAATTGTCAAAAAGGAGACAAAGCCCCTGATCCACTGAACTGGAAGCAGAAACTAAAATATCCATCTATTTTGAGCCTTCCATGCTACCACTGAAAAGAAGAAAAAGAGGGGTTATTTAAGAATAGGGGATAGAGAGGCACTTGGGTGGCTCAGTCGGTTAAGCATCTGCCTTTGGTTCAGGTCATGATCCCACAGTCCTTGGGATTGAGACAGCCCCGTGTCAGGCTCCCAGCTCAGTGGGAAGCCTGCTTCTCCCTCTGCCCCTACCCCCACTCATGGCATGCACTCTCTCTCTCTCTCTAATAAATCAATAAAAGCTTTAAAAAAAAAATAGGGGATAGAAATGGATGCTCACAGTAGCCAAAGAGGGGGGATTGTTCTGTGTACTCCCCGTTCTCTTTCCTGCCTATGTATTATGGGTAACTGGGACCCTGAGAATTGTATTTCTAAGCCTCTCCTGTCATGTGGCTTCCAGTTTGACCCAATGGGGGAGGTGGCATACTAGCAGGGACCAGCAGAAAAGGGAAAAGCTACTCTCTTCCCCCTTCTGTTTTGCAGTCACACACAGCAGGAGCCCGGGATGGGGACAGACTCCTTGTAGGGGCCTGTAAAGTTTTCTGTAGTCACCAATCTTTAAGCCACTCTACCTTTCTCTTCCTCACTCCTCCAGCCTTGTAAACAATTCCTGCCTTCAGTGTCTTCCCTTAGAAATCCTGGAGTCAGAGACTCTCACAGACACAGAATGGTCTGCAACGTGAAAGAACCCAGGAGAGTGTGTGCACCGGGAGCCAAGTAAAGAAAGCGTTTCAAGGGGGAAGGAGGGATCAACTGTGTGAAGTGCCGCTGACAGTTCATAGATGAGGAACGGACCAGTGGATTTCGCTAATGGATGACTGCAGAGGCCTCCAAAATCACTAGTTTACTTAATTTCTGATCTTCACCCCTCTTCCACCCTTACCCCAGAATGACCCTTCTAAAGCAGAGAACCAGTCCTGTGACCGACTGCCAAATAATCTCCACGGGCTTTGCACTGCCTTTAAAATCAAATCCAAATTCCTCAGCACGGCACAGAAGGTCTTTCTCCACCTGGCCCCTCTTGACATGTTAACCTCTTTCTAGAGCCACTTTCCCAAATGACATCTAAATTCTAGCCACACCAGAATCCCCATTTTCCTCCCTGTTCCCTGCTCCCAGGCTTTGGCGCAAGCTCTCTTCTCTCCTTGAAAGTCCTTCCCCCACTCTTTACCTGCCGATCTCCTTCTGGTTCCTCAAGGCCCAGCTCAAGCGTCATCAACACTCTGATGTCTCACCTGTCCTCTAAGACAGAATGGATTCCCCCTCAGTCCATGTTCCCCTAACTTGTTGCACATACTTCCAATGATGCACTCGCCAGATTATATTGTAATTTTCTATTTGCATATGTATATCCACCATTAGGCTATGTGCTCCTTCAGGACAAGGACCCTGCTTTACTCGTTATTACGCTGTAAGAGTATTATTATGCTGTGCCTTGACATGGTGCCTATAACCAACAGAGATACAAAACATTCACTGCATTGAAACTGTTGCCATAGGTGTTCAAAGGAGGAGAGGAGTCTGGAGTAGGGTAATCAAGGTCCTCAGAGAGGAAGAGAGGTATAAGTGCAGATCTTAAGAAATGGGAGGAAAATGGAAATTTCCTGCCTTCTCTCTGGAGTATTTTGTAAACTCCTTCAAGGGTGTCTTTTCTTTAAATAACCTAGTCTGCCAGAAGGGAGAATTCAAGGTGGTTTAGGAGAGAACTTCATCAATGTCCACAAGAGGGTAAGAGAAAGGAGACACAGGGGCAAGAAGGGAAGATAGTGAAAACAATCTTCTAAATATGACTGTATTAAGTTTTCAAGAGCTGTTATTCTATAGGGACTTCTAGAAAAGACAAAGGTATATGCCTATACCTGATGAGATGTAGGTTAATGAAAATACTAGATCTAAGCACAAAAGCATGACTTGATCAAGTAGAGTAGCTTAGACAAGAACAGAACAAATACAGAAAAAGCAGAGATGGGACATGAATATATACTGAGCACCTACTAAGTGCCTAGCACTGTGCTTGGTGCTCCATGTGCATTACACAGATAAGGGAAATAACCACAGTGAAACATAGATACCATTATCCACATTGTCCAAATGAGGAAACTGTCCAGGTCAGCGCCCAACACAGGTTTGTCTATTCCGCATGATCCAAGTAAGGGATAAGAGATTCAAAAATTAACAAGCATTAGTCATCCCTATTTAAAACAGGGCTATTATTAAGAAAGTACTTTGCAGAATTTGGTTGCTGAATAAGGTAAGTGACAGATCAAGGAAATGGAAATATAGTGTTGTTGAAACAAGGAGCTTGTGAAAATGGCTATTGAAAAGAAGGGGGTTGTTCTGGTTTTGTATAACGAGTCATTAAAAATTAATTAAAAATCCATTCACTCTCATTCCCAAAGGGACTGTGAAAATGAGAGAGACAGCCATCTCCTGGAAATGATTTAGGTAAGCATGCAGCCCAGTAAGAGGGGTGGGGCCAAATGACCCCAAAATTCCCTGCCAATGTCTATATTCCATGACGATATTCACCAGAACTAGAGTTCATTAGCTCAAGGTCTGCCATTAACTAGGAGTCTGAGTTCAGACCTTTCTATGTGCCCATCACCCCCTCCATCCAAACACCACCAGCTCCCCCTGAGGAGGAGGCTGAGGACAGGAACAGATGTGAGCAGATGAAAGATGAAATGCTGCTCCAAAGTGAAGCTTTCAGAGATAATCATCAACATAAAGGAAAAGGTAAGAAATTTATTTCCTTGGGAAAGAAGCAAAAGCTCTAAACCAGTCTTGGTGTGGGATCCACTCTCTGCCACTTACTCTCTGTGTGGCCTTAGAGAAGAGGCT
Source organism: Neomonachus schauinslandi (assembly GCF_002201575.2). NCBI lineage: Eukaryota > Metazoa > Chordata > Mammalia > Carnivora > Phocidae > Neomonachus > Neomonachus schauinslandi. The sequence continues at coordinate 130,320,228 of NC_058408.1, read as the reverse complement.
GAGCCTATGGAGCCTCAGTGTCCTTATCTGGAAAATGAAGCCAATATCATTTCTTTCACTAGATTGTTTTGAGAATTAGATGAAAGGTATCTTCTGCCAGGTGCACAGAAAGCCCTCAGCATGCATGAGGTCACTTCCATCCTGGTTTGTTTCTGAGCAAACCAGGTCATTTGCCACCAGAGTAGGAAAATGCCATGTCCCGAGAGGGAGCATGTCACTTTTTTAGTGATGACAACTTGAAGCTTACAAAATAAAGGGCAACCTCACCAGGTCTCTCACTGATGTAGAGATGAAAGCCCAGAGCATTCCCTGAGTGCTGGTGCTTGCTTTATGTGGACACGCATTGACAGCCTCAGCAATGGAAAGATCACAGGTCCATCAAGTCCATTTTGCCTGGTGTGTGATCCTATCCACTTGTCTCTTTTCATTTCAGGGTCTGTCTCTGCCGGTCCCGCCTGCAGGCGCATGCACTCCCCCTTCCTTCTGCTACTTCTGTCAGGGGCATCATCCCCTCTTGGTCTCAGGAGCTGAAAGAGCTCTCAGCCAAACCATTTTAGCTGCTGATCCCAGTGGATTTTCTAGGGATCAGCAATTCCCCAGATTGGAAGTAGCTACCAGCCCGAGGTGCTTCAAATGAGACCAAGAACAGGGACTCAACTAGATAGTAAGATGCCTCAGGGCAAATGGGACAGCTATAGTGTCAGCACCTGAGAGAGTTCCTGGAACCTCCCCACCCCCATTCCGGGTACACAATGGTGGAGCGTATGATCCACCACCCAATGATCAATCACCCAATCCATGATCTGGCAACTTGTCTCCTATCCAACCCTACAAATTACTCTCTCATGGGCTTTGCACTGTGCTAAATACTGTGAGAGATGGAAAGACAAGAGATACAAAGTTCCTGACCTAAGGCACTTTCAGGGCAAGAAGAGAAATTAATATTTATACAACTACCTTTGGTGAAAATTGGAAATGGTCTGACTTAACACCAGGCTGGACACATTCTACCTAATGTTTCATGTGAGTCTCGCAGTAACCCTGCAAGGTTGACATATAATAGTAATAAGTGATTTCCAAACTGGGATGAACTAGAGGATTACCCTCTCCATGAAAATTTTTAGAAGAGGTGATATTTGAGCCGGCTTATTTTAGTAGATACATTGTATCAGTCTCTTACTCTTTCTGCCTTCCTCTTTCCTATTTAAGGATCCTTCTGATTACATTGCATCCAGCCAGATAACTCCAAGATAATCTCTTTATCTTCAGCTCAGCTGATTACAACCTTATTTCCATTTATGCTGTCTTAATTCCCCTGCATCATGTAACCTACCATAGTCACAAGCTCCAGGAATTAGTAGATGGACATCTTTGGGAGGTCTCTACTCTGCCTACCACTCCAGGGTAAAGAGTTTCTACTCTACTCAGCAAATAGCACAGAGATGTCTAAGTGCTTGAGCAGGTGAATGATTTGTTGGCACCCATTTTCTAGAAACAAAATTGTCCAGAATATGAAGGGGTGGATTAGTGAAGAGGAAAAACAGGGAGGCCAGTGAAAAGGATGCTGCAATAGTCGAAACCCAAGAGATAAAAGATCTGAACAGAGGCAATGACAATGGGAAAGAAAAGGAGGAAAAAAAAAAAACTATGAAAATTGTTGCTAAGAATTGCAAATGGGGCACAATAGAAAAGAATGGAGTCAAAGATGCCTCCGAGGTCTCCCAGAAGTTAGTGTGCTTCATTGTAATTTGAAGGTGTGCACTTGAATCCAGCTCCAACACTTACAAGAGGACCATCTTGCATGCTTCCATAACCTAACACCCATTTCATGCCCCAGGTTGGTTGTATGAGTTTCCAACCTAATTACCTGAATCTATGCATCCTCCCTTTCTTTGGATACATGCTCATGGCCAAAGTTCTCCCTCCACCCACTCTTGCTTTTGTCCCTCTACCTAAGAGATGGATGGTCATGTTTGTTATTGCCTGACCAACTGCCTGAACTTCTAAGAATTTCCCTCCCGAGATGAACATTTCTTGGCCTCACCCATGTATCTGGTCACCTCTTGAGCACATTCACAAACCACATGCTTGGATCTCACTTGTGGGTTGCCCAGATTCCCATGTTCTTCCTGAGTTGATTTTGTTCTAGATCCTGACCCAGAAAGGCTGAGAATTGGGCCATGGCAGCCACATCGCAAGACATAACAGATGAAGGGCTGCCCCATTCATGTGGTAGGGAGTGGGGAGGGGGAATAGATTTTAATCTGTTCAAGCTCTTAGACAAGCGCTTAGTCAGTGTCCAGAGGTCTGTACCATATATCCTAGCAAAAGGACCATCCATTCAAGCAAGAGAGTGCTCATAAATCCCAGACATTCTAATGTAGAGGTAGAGAATATTGAGTGTGTAATCAGGACCACACCATACCTAGAGAACTGCTCCCCTCTGGTCTTTTGTAGTTGCCAGCATTCCCCTAGCAGCCAAACCAATGCTCCCACTAGAAAGTTATCTGGATTGCCTAAAATAACACAAGCCTAGACTTTGTCTCCATATAACTCCTTGGAAAGGAGCAGAACCTCCAGCGGCTGATGGTGGATGATTTAAGAGCCCTCTCTCATGTAGCCTAGGACACAATAACAAAGAACACATAATTTATTTGTATTGATCCACCAGCACACATTTGATCATATCTCCTTATCCTTCCTTTTGCTAAGAATCCATGGCCACAGTCCTGAGAAATTTATCTTTTGCAAAGTATCTCTGTAAAAAATAAGTTCCTCACATATCTTAGCTACAGCAAAAGAGTCCAGCCAGGGAGACTTGCCAAGGAAAAGGGGAAAGGGAGCCGGCACCCCTTCTTATATACTGACTCTGGTCTAAACAATCTCCCTCCATGATATGAAGCAGAAAAGTGTGCATGGGAACTGAAGCCTCAGTTTTCAGACAGGGACTGTCAGATACAGAAGCAGAAATTGGGGACAGATCAGATTCCTGCTCTAGAGGAATAAAGAGCACAGAGGAGCTGGTCAGATTCTGAGACAAAGAGAAGAAATAGAAAGTGGGGAACAGAAATAAGTTTGGACCTCATGACAGACCGAGATGGCATTAAAATGCCCAGGTGTTCTCTACTGTTTCCATTTAACCTTGAATGAATAACCTTCTTGTATTGAGCATCTACTATGTACTTGGCTCTGCTCCAGAAGCTAGAATAGGTTAGACATAGTTTCTTCTCTCCAGAGATTCTCAATCTAATTGCGGCGGGCGGGGAGGGGGGGGGGGGGTTCAGACAGATAAACAAATATTTAATGTGATTTCTGAACTAACAAGGGTTCTTAACTGCACTAACTCAAGGACTCTGGTGACACTTATAATCCCATGGTGTAGTGTCCAGAACAGAACAGAAAACAGTGGAGAAGAAGAAATGGCTTTGCATTTTGACAAGGCTGATCAACTTGGGTCGGCACAGGGAACTTTAAACCTGATGTGCTGAATGTGCTGACTGATCACGCAGAACAGAGCCATTGGCTTTGAAACAGTTGTATCCCTTAGTGTCCCACAAAGATGTGGTAGTAACAGGATCCCCACCTTTAGTCTGTTTAGTGGCCCTTGGCATTAAGGAGACTGATCTAGAAGACCCCAAAAGGAACATAAACCCTCCCTTCTGTCATATATTCTCCGCTCCCTGTTTCTCTCTGCCTGCCAGAATCCCCTCACCCACTCTTCAAGTATCAGCTCAAGCCTGCCACCCCTGGCAGAATCATCCATTACCCCAGTCCACACGCATCTCTCCATCTGTGGCCAAGTTATTTCTCACTATCTCCCATCTCACATGCTTATCTCACAACTTGACCTTGATATTCCTTCCATTGAGTGGTGGAGTTCCTATCCCTCCCTTTGAAAGTGGACAGATCTTTGTTACCGCCCCAACCAATAGCAGGTGGGGAAGTGGTACTAAGTGACTTCCAAGGCTATATTGTGTGCCCTTGGGATTGTCAATCTCAGGTCCAAATGCCACACATGAGGAAGCCAACGCAGCCCACAACAGGACAGACCACATGCAGGGGCCACAGTGTTGCAGCCCACAGCCCAGCTGAGGACCCAGCCAAGAGGAAGCATCAGTCACCGGACATGAGGGAAGACAGCCTCCGCTGACTACAGCCCCAGCCAACGAGTCAGTCTCGGTTTGACTCATTCAGCTGAGGCTCCAGACATTGCATACTTCATGCCCTATCAAACTCCTTGACCCACAAAGAATCCAAGAACATAATAAAATGTTCTTCTTTTGCATCACCAAGTTTTGGAGGGGTTTGTTATGCAGAAAAGCTACCTAGAACACCATCCAAAAAACACATGCAGCATTTAAGGCAGACAGTCATTAGGCATATGGAATTATTCTTATAATGATTTGATTCATGAAGCCTTAACCTCCACAGGTGGAATGTATACTCCTTGAAAGAACGCATTAGAACTTCACAGGCATCTTCCCACGGGTGTCCTAAATACCACATGCCCTGCAGAGTATTCATCAAGGAACCCCTCTGATCTACACCCTCCTTGAGGAATGCCACATCCCAAAGACAGCACGATCATCCCCTCAGCTGTCCAAGCCAAACATCCAGGAATCCTGCTATATTGCCCCCCCGCACCACATACAACCCCACCCTACTCTTCCACCCCTGATGTTCATCTCCCGCCCTTCTATGCAGGCCCACCCTTCCTCCCCAAGTTTCAAACCCCCATCCTCTCTCATGAGCACTATTGCAACTGCCTCCTTCTGGTCTCCCCGCCTCTAGTCCACAAGCCTCTGTTCTGCAAAGGGCCAGGCTGCTTTCCTAACATCCAAATACGATACGCCATTCTCAAACTCCTCCCTGACTCCCTACTGCCTCCAGGGTAGAATCTACAGTGACTGGCAAGGCACGAGGGCCTTGTCCACCTGGCCCTGACCCAGGTCTCTATGTCTCTATCCTTATTTCCTGTCACCAGCCCTTCCCCTTGGGTTCTATTTTCTGGGTTACTCATCTGAACCAAAGAACAGAGAACTTTTTTCAATTCTGAGTGACTTTTTTCAATTCTCCTCACAATGATGCATAACCAGAGCATTCAGGCTTAATTTATTCATTCTCATATTCTCTGTCTCTCTCTCTCTCTGTCTCTGTCTTTTCTCTTGGCTGAATGATCTTGTAGAAGCCTCTCTAGAGTCTAGAGCTGTGCTTTCCAATGCCATACCCATTAGCTACACATGCCTATTTAAATTTAAATAATTAAATAAATAAATAAAATTAAGTAAATAAAAATTAATAACTCAGTTCTTCAGTCACACTAGTCACATTCCACACACTCAGCAGTCACATGTGGCTGGCGACTAACATGCTGGACACAGCAGATCACAGAACACTTCTATCCTTGCACAAAATTCTATTGAATAGTGCTGATCCCAAGATTCTCAACTAAGAGTTATTCTTGAAATATAGTTCCCTATTTTATCACTGAAAAGGCAGACTTTAAATCCCCATTACTTGTGTAGTGGAGAGCTAGCTTCTCCGTGCTGCCCAGAATCCTTGCCCTCTCCTTCTGGGAACAATATCCCTTTGGGGAACCAGTTTCTCCCCATGATGAGCCATATGGTTCAGGTGGCATGAACCACAGAACTGACCCTATCCTCAGCTTGAGGAGCTGGCTCTATTTATCCCAAGCCAATCATCCACCCCAGCCCTATGGTATAGTGATGGGTTCAGGGAAAAACGTGTTACCAAAATGGAATCAATGACAACCAAGATGAGTCTTGCTGGGGCTTCTGGGAAATCGAAGCATCCCCTTTCTTCCTCAGGAAACATCAGAAGAGACCGATGTCTTCTAAATAATATGGACTGAGGGTGTGAGTTCTAGGATACTCTGACCATTTTGCTATCTTGAAAGGAGAGCCTGAAGTTGCTGAGGGAACACAATGTGGAACCTGAGGGTGTAGCCAACACTGCATAAACCAGACTAGAAATACTACAGGAATGTAAGTTCTTGATGATAGCATTTGAGCTGCTGGAGCAAGCCTGACCTGAAGCTACTAACCTCTAGTCTTTTACGTCAAATCAGCCAATAAATTCTTTCTGTCTCAGTTCATCCATGTTCTTAACTGTTACACCTGAGCTACTCCAGCCACCCTCTAGGCCTTGGGTCAAAGTCAGCTCCTCCACAAGGCCTACCCTGACTTCTCCAGACAGACTGCCACTCCTTCTTTGATACGACCTGGATGCATCCTAGCATTACAGCAACTTCTTACTGAATTGGGATGTTAATATTTTTTATCTTCTTATGACACTGTGGAATCCTTGACAGCAAGTTTTGAGCCTCTTGATCTTTCTTACAAAGTAGTAAATAAGCAAACACAACCCTACCTGATACATACTAGATTCTTCTAAGTATCTGTTAATAAGTAAATACTTATAGGATAAATAGTAGCCAATGGATAAATTTCAGTTAATAACAGTAATTGTAGTAGGACTACAAGTCAACATCTACCTCCACTACCTCATTTCACCCTCAGAGCAATCCTGTGAAATGTCCCAACCATTATTCCCTTTTCTTTTAGTGATCAACCAGAGTCTTGGGAAGATTATGTAACTAAGCAAAGTCCCACGACACATAAATGACAGCACTTGTTATATTCGAACTAAAAAATGTGGCTGTTCCCTCCCAGTGTTTCTTTTTTTTTTTTTTTTAAGAATTTATTTATTTATTTGACAGAGAGAGACACAGCCTGAGAGGGAACACAAGCAGGGGGAGTGGGAGAGGGAGAAGCAGGCTTCCCATGGAGCAAGGAGCCCGATGTGGGACTCGATCCCAGGACCCTGGGATCATGACCTGAGCCGAAGGCAGACGCTTAACGACTGAGCCATCCAGGCGCCCTCCCTCCCAGTGTTTCATATCACACCTCCCCCCTGATTAAGGGTATCAACGAATTCAGCAATTTCGGCATCATGGCAGCTTGGTGTATACTAAATTCTCTGCTGGCTAAGCCTCTGTAACATTAAGTTCAAAGTCACCCGAACAAAATCTTCAAGATGGAACCACAAACTCAACCTCAAGCCAACTGCTCTTGTAAGCTCAGTGGTTAAGGAGGACACAGGAAACTGCAGGTCGGGCATGATGGTGGCCGCATGAGTGAGGTCAGCTCTCTGGGAGCGAGGACCTTGACACCTCCTTCTACAGTCTCCTCCCACCTCTCTGCTTTCCTGACACCCAGGCTCCACCTCCATAGTTTGAGTCACACTCCACTTTCAGTTTCTGCCTCCAGGCCACCTACCTGCCAGGGCTTGGATGGCAGGCTCTAGTTTTTCTTCTAAAATTGGAACTTTGACTCAAAAGAGTAGGTTCCGTGTGGGTCGCAGGTGATCTGGGGAAAGGGAAGGAACACACACACCCCATCTCCCACCACCCAGGACATGAAGGGTCCAGGTAGACAGTATGGGGTACGCTTCTACTCCATACAGTTAAGCCCAGAATTATAGGAGAGGGATCATTCAACCAACCAGCACGTACCCAGTACCTAAAATATGGGGCACCTGGCTGGCTCAGTCATTAAGCGTCTGCCTTCGGCTCAGGTCATGATCCCGGGGTCCTGGGATCGAGCCCCACATCGGGCTCCCTGCTCAGTGGGAAGCCTGCTTCTCCCTCTCCCACTCCCCCTGCTTGTGTTCCCTCTGTGTCTCTCCCTGTCAAATAAATAAATAAAATCTTTAAAAAAAAATCATAAAAAAAAATAATAATTAAAAAATAAAATAAAATAAAATGTGCCAAGGGCTTCTCGGGTATTGTGGACATATGAGGGGGGTAGATGGAGCACCTACTGAGATAGGTAAGTGAGGGGGAGGCTGAGTGCAGGAGGATATGGTGGGGTAGGGTCAGAGAGAGAAAGTGAGATGGAGATACAGTTGTATACAGTGTGTGTGTGTGTGTGTGTACATATATACAACATACACATGCAACAGGTAAGAACCTCTCTAAGTGTGGTTCGTGGAATACAGGAATCAGACTCATTTAAGGAATTTATTAAAAAATGCAGATTCTAGTTCCTCCCCTTTGTGCACTGAAAGCTGAGCCCAGAGGTGGTCTGCCCTCCGAAACTGCACTGGGCCCACCGGCTGTTCAAGACCCCTGTTCCCGAGAGACCAGAATCATCTGCGGGAACCTCCAGAGGAGGCCGGATGGCGCAACCGCCTCCTGGAAAGCTAGGTTTACTTCCACAACTCCGGCGACTCCAGCTAATCAAGAATTCCACGAGCAGCCCCTCCAGGAGTATTGTCTGCAGGGAGGTGGCAGGGGGCACAGGACACGCAGGACTAGGGCTAAGGTAACGGGAGCCACAGAGCATCTGCTGATGACTCCCAGATGTTTATTCCCAGCTGACCCAGAACAAGAATGAACCCCCACTTTAAGGGCCTTTTGCAATGAGACCTCTGGGTCAGCAGGAGCCCAGCTTCCTTTTTACTTCTGAGCATCACTCGAATTCTCCAGTAGCCTCTGATGATCCCAGCCCCGAGCAGCATGAGGTACAGCATAAATAACATCACATCCACGGTGGGACACCCAGCTGCCTGGTACAGCATGATACAGACACCGGGGCCTACAGGCCACCACGGACAGGACATTCTTGTGCAAGGCCTGTGTAGGAGAGCCCCCACTGGATGCTGAGGACGGCGGGGCTCCAGGCATGTGGGAAATTCTCAGCAAACCTTTGTTGGCTGGATGCATGCAAGAACAAAGCAACCTTTTAAAAAAAGAAAAGAGCAAAGCACCCCTGAGCTCCTGGGGTATATCCCAGTGTATATACTATTTAACAGAGAAATGCCCTAGAGACTAAATGTCTAGTAGTTAAAGCCCAAATCCTGAAAGCAAACAGCCCTGAATTCACATTCCAACACCACTTCCTATGTGGTGCCCCCAAAAGCCCCTCTCTCTACCTCTGTCCACAGGCACCCTGACCTCACAGGCCCACAGTAAGAAACAAAAAAGAAAACCATCTATCAAGAACTCAGTGGCTGGCACATAGAAAGAAACTGGGCAACATTAGCTGGTATTAGAATTAGCTCTGGAAGGTTCCACTTCTCTTAAAAGATAGAGAGAAGGATGAGAGGTAAGTGGCAGGAGGTGGAAAGTAGAGAGGCCACTCTAAGTAGTACCAATCTGATGGTCCCAACAACCCCCCAAAACCAGGTTCTGTTTTCCCCAGCATGCAGCTGTGGAAGCTCAGGCTCAGAGAGGCCAAGAAACCTCCATGAGTCACACAGTGCAGAGCTAGGATTCAAGTCCAGTTGATTTATAAAAGCCTCTGGTGGGTCTGGAAGGTGATCGAGCAGAAGTCAATCCCTTCCTGGCCCACGGGCACAGCTAAGAATCCACTAAGCTCACAAACTTCCTGCACACGGGACCTGGGACAGGTATCATGAGTGTAATGTGGAAATTCGCTGGGAGGGAAAGGACAAATAAAAGAGAAACAATTAGCAAAGTGATGCAGCTCAGTTCTAGTCTGCCTTATACAGGAAAGGATAACACCTGGGTCTAAGACCCAAAGCTGTACTTGTAGGTACCAGAGCAAGGATATCTGAAAGCAAAAGACAGGTAGTTTATCCATGAAGAAACATAGAGTGAACCAAGGCGGGACAACTACCCGGCGGCCCAACTTCAACAGAATATAGAAGAGCAAATTAACTCCTTTCTGAAATGCCAGGATGCGATTTGAATTAGTGAAAATTAATTCTGAAGTTATGAAGTCTAAAGAAACAAGTATCCTCTCTACTGTATGCTGGCCCAGGCCTACCAGGGAATATTCTAGCAGAATGACAAAGCTATTTATGCCCATTACTCTGCTAATTCCACTTTGGGTAATATACTTTTATATTCCAAAGAAATCATTCAGAAGTAGAAAAGAAAAAAGCTATTTGTATGGAAATGTTCCTAACATTGCCATCCCTCACCAGGAGGGGCGGGGGGCAATTAAACAACCTAAATACCCAACAGCATAGACATATTCCAGCAACTAATAGGGTATTCTATGATGGATTCCACATTGTTCCTACAAATTGAACACTGAAGCTACATGCCTATATTAATACAGGGGGAAAATGTAGAAACATACTTAAGTCACAAATTAGAGCAAAGAGTATGCTGATGCTTATTATAGCTACATATAAATATGTATATCCACTGAGAAACCTGTTTGGTATTAATGAGATTATATTCTTTGAACTTATATACATAATGAAAAACTGTTTTTGTTTTAGGTATTGACTTAGCCTAAGGCCTACCTTTTAAAAAGTATGTCTGTTTAATATGTAATTGTAGCAATGCAAATATATATGCCTTTATATATGGTCATAAATGACAATTAAGAGAGAATAATATTTTTAAATGAATGATCATGACGAATCTACTTTGTATATCAGTTCCAAATCTTTAATTATTTATATTTAAATGTATCCAAGAATGTTATGTTACAGGATCCCCAACGGCTGGCTTTCACATTGTTCTTCACTACTGTGGCTGGCCATTACTAATCGCTGTGTGGTTTACATGACGTATCAGCAATCATCCTGCACATACATCCTTCTTCTGCTAATACTGTTTGTCTGTCCTGCCTCTTCCTTGAGTCTGCAAGCTTTTTGAAAATAGGGACTGTGTCTTCCCATTTCTTCCAAGTGTATCCACAGAGAGCATCTTTGAACTTATTATTCACAGACTGGGGCTCAATTAGGATTTAATGATGAAGATAAAGAGAAAAGGAAAAATAATTATCAACCATATTTACAAGATATAATAATGCTGAAAGACTAAAAATAAGAGCTAGGTATGAATAATTAACTTGCTGTGTTTTATTTTGGCAAAGGTCTTGGAGCAAATGAAATATTCTCCATATTCACTAATTGATACGTCGGATCTACTATGGGTGCTAGTGATACCAAGATGAATTAAACCCGGTCCCGTGCTTCCCCCAGAGTATTTCACATTTAGTGAGTTACATAGAGGAACATACAGGAGCCATATAAAGAGAGTGCTTTTGATGGGCATCAGCATGAAGTGCCATCAGTAAAGAGAAGGCTCTCTCAGCAGGCTTCCGGGAGGAGGACTCATCCCTGAGTTGAGTCCTAAGAGGATGAAGCCATAAGGAGACAGTGGTTGGGGCACCTGGGTGGCTCAGTTGGTTAAGCGACTGCCTTCGGCTCGGGTCATGATCCTGGAGTCCCTGGATCGAGTCCCGCATCGGGCTCCCTGCTCAGCAGGGAGTCTGCTTCTCCCTCTGACCCCCCCCCCTCTCATGTGCTCTCTCTCATTCTCTCTCTCTCAAATAAATAAATAAAATCTAAAAAAAAAAAAAAAAAGGAGACAGTGGTTGGTGGAGGGACAGGAAGGAGGCTGCATTCCAGGCAAAGGGAACAATATCTACAAAGACAGAGGCATGACGATCAGGAACAACAAGAAGATCCCACACACAGGATTTGAGTGAGGGACAGCTGAGCCTGGGTCACCATCAAAGCCTAGCTTTGGACGAGGGTCTCCCTCAATTACTTTGGGTGGCGTGTGTCCTTGGAATGGGAAAGGAGGGCAGGAAGATGGGAGGGAAGAAACAGAAAAGGCCAGAGACACCTATCACTGCAGGTCGCGTCTGAACACCGGCGCCAACATAAAAGGAGAGCTAGTTTCGCTTCCTCAATACGCCTTGAGACTCCAAACACCACCACTCCCACTGCATTGAGTGACTAGCAACTTGGAAGCTATTCAGACGAGAGAGATTCTAGCAGAATGTTACGTGATTGAGAGAGAACACAGACCGATTTCTACTTGGTAAATTGCAAAGTTACTCTGGAATAGGGCGAGGAAAAAATCATAGTTTTCCTAAACTACTCATAGAAACCTCCCCCCAAAAAATTTAACTCACCCAGATAAACTTTATCAATGAAAGAATTATTTTTTCCTGCTTGAAGAAACAGGTTTTACAATGTCTAAAATGTGGACAATGATAGAAGGAAAGTGGTCTCTTTTTTTCCTCAACAAACCCATGAAAACGTTGTCATCCTGGTTCCAAATTTTGTTTCATGGCGAGATGGATTATTTCCCTTTAACATAATTCTTTGCCAGCCCAAAGGGTCTTCAGTGGAATATTCTCATTTGGGCCATCAGTGTCACTCACCCACAGAGAGAGACCAAGGGGCAGAGGAAGGACCAATCCAATGTGCCCAACCTTGAAGAAAAGAAAGCCTCCCTGCTCTGAGGGTGTGTACTATGCTCACACCCAGTCACACGGGAAATGAGCTGATGCGGCCACAGAAACGGAGTATCTCAGGTTCAATCATTCCACAAATCACGCTCACACCCATCAAAGGCACTCTCTCTATATTGCTACTTTTATGTTGCAGCCACTGAGCCAGGTATGTATATTACTATATATGTTATACAGTGTGTGTGTGTGTATATATATATATATTAGTGCATAAATAAGCTGTCCCCGTTCTCAGGGAGTATTAAATCTGTAATAAAAATGAGACTTGTAGACTAAACAAAGAAATGAACGTACAATTACAAATTACAATGAAGTTTTCTGAATTAAAAAAAAAAAATAGTAAAGGGGATATCTGCCACATGCAGAGATCAGAACTGCCCTTTCTAAATAGGGAACGGATCATGAGAAGTAGCTGGAGGCTTAAAGAACTACAGGAAAAAAAAAAAAAAATCACAGCCTGCACAAGGAACAGTAGTGGTGGAGGCCCTCAGGCTGAAAAGACCTTGGCACATTTATGAAACCAAAGGAAAGTCCGCGGGGCTGGAGGGTGGCAGATCAAAGTGAGATGAAACTGGGAAGGGGTCGTGAAGCAGGCAGGAGCCTTGTAGAACATGAAAACAAAAAGTCTCCTAAGGATGATTCTGGAGCTCAAGACCAGCTGCCGGTGTCCTGGAGTTAGGGGTGGAGGCAAACCATGGCACTAGAGAAAAGAAAGAGGTGGGTCCTTCCAACTGTTGCTTAAAAAAAAAAAAAAGACTTAAAATTCAGATTCCCACCACCCACCTGTAACACCTTCATCAGCAGGGAAATGGAGGTGAAACTGGCCCACACTTCCTCCCAACGGCCAGCTACTCTGGCTATCCTTCGGGAGGCTCTGCGTGTTCCTCTTTCCCAGCTGAGACTCCTGGGGAGCAGCACAGCATCACCCTGTTATGTCCTCCCCCAACCCTGCCACAGGGCACCCACCGGCCCCAGCTTCGCCGAGACCATCTGACAGGAAGAATCGGGTTCTGGCCTGAATGGCTTCTGCTGGGAGCCGGGATGCTCAGGCCCCAGTCTCTCCCATCCTTACGCACTCGGGGCCCCATATTCATGACTCCCTGGAGTATTTCAACCTTGTGTGTTGTTATTAGTTAAGAAAACAAAACTTTTTATTTTTGGAATCATGAGCCAGGAATGGAGATGGAAAACAGAAAGGAAATCATATTTGAGTGGAAGAGGTTTTGTTTAGTTGCTATTTTAACTGAGATAATACAACAAAATCTAGGTCACACTTTTGTTTACTGTTTTAAGTAAATTAATAAAAGAATCCTATAGCAAACAAAATCCTGGAAGAGGTGGGACTGAGCTTGGGCTAGGATGCACCACCTTCCCCAGCCTAGCACAGATCTGCAGGATGAGAAGTCTCCACTCACCCTCACCTAACCCTTGAGGCTGCTACCAGATTCATCTGTTCTGATGCACACCTCTCAGGCAGGCAAATTCCTTGTTCTCCAAGTATCAATCACTTCCCTACCTACCATCTAAGGCCTGTAGCCCTCTGTCTAGAATGCAAGGCCCTCTGAGGTCTAGCTCCGCCATCACCTCCCCGTACTACTCCCCTAATTGAACCTCTGTTCTCCATGGACTCCCGGCTTCTGAGCCCCTTCCAGCTCTAACTCTTCCCTGTTCCACAAGGCTCATCCTCAAGCCCAGTCCTCTGTCTCTCCAGGGTCCTGGTGACTAGGACAGAGAGGATGAATCTAGGTGAATGTGTGGCTCTACCACTTTAAGCTCGGTGACTTTGGGCAAGTCACTTAACCTCTGTAATAAGCCTCAGTTTCTTCCTCTGTAAACCAAGTAGGAGGCCCCTGCCTTTCAGGCAATTGTGAGCAGGAAATGAAGCAAGGAGCGATTCTTCCTTTGTGTCTCCCTCTCTTCTCAGAAGCCAGCCTCCACTGCCCCAGATGGACCCTTTCCCCATGCACGTGCACCTGCTACAATAACCATCCCGTGTTGGTGATGACTGTCTGAGGTCTGACCCCAGGAAGCTGGGGCATCTCTGTGTTCCCAGGAAAGGAGCAAGTAAAGGAATGTGCCAAACACCTTGCCCAGCCCCTAGCACACAAAATGTACCTTTGCCCTTCTTATATGGGATTTTAATATGTTGTCTTGTGTTGGAATTATTGTGTGCATGTCTTATGTCTTTCACTGCATTTTAAGTTCCTTGGAGTGATGGACAGGTCTCGGTCATTTTCTTAAATTTATTTTTTAAATTCACGTCTAGTAAAACTTACTTGTTTTTGGTGCACAGTTCTTTGAGTTTTGACAAATGCATCAAGTTGTATAATGACCCATCTTCGATACTTTTAGTTCTCTCTACTTATTTTCTCTCTATATAAATGTGTATTGGAGAAGTGAACAGAAACTGAAGGAAGGAAACGATAGACAAATACTTGCTGGAAAAGTTTACACAATGTCCACCCAGAGAGTTCTTGAACCACGGCAAATCCAGAGGCTGAGACTGTAGCTGCTCCACCACTTTTCTACAAAGCAATCCCTTAATATCGATCCAAAATCTTTTAAAAAAATGCTTGTAGCCTCTGGCCCAGTACATCCATTTCTAGGACAACGTCTGGACAAAACAATCAGATGCCCACAATGGTTTAGGTACCAGGAAGGACACAACAGCATTGTTTATAACAGCAAACTACCAGAAACAACATAAACACCAACAATCAAGGAAAGGTTAATTCTGGTACTTCCAGATGACGAGGTAAAATCGTATGCTCACAGGGGCGCCTGGGTGGCTCAGTCGTTAAGCAGCTGCTTTTGGCTCAGGTCATGATCCTGGGGTCCTGGGATCGAGCCCCACATCGGGCTCCCTGCTCGGCAGGAAGCCTGCTTCTCCCTCTCCCACTCCCCCTGCTTGTGTTCCCTCTCTCACTGTGTCTCTGTCAAATAAATAAATAAAATCTTTAAAAAAAAATCATATGCTCACATTCTTATTTTAAAGTATTGAATATAATGTATAATTGTGCCATGTCAAGTGTAAAATGCAATTTATAAAACACGATATATAATACTAACAAATGCTTTTAAATACATATGCATATATGTATATTCTGCATAAAGACAATGTTAAACAAAATTTTTTTATCTAAAGTAGTAACCTAATTTTACAAAATAAATGTTCATGTATGTTCACATAACACATCAGTGCATGATCATGTATTTTTATTTTCATTACGTGGTTTTTTTTTAAAGATTTTTATTTATTTATTGAGAGAGAGAGAGAGCATGAGAGGGAGGAGGGTCAGAGGGAGAAGCAGACTCCCTGCTGAGCAGGGAGCCCGATGCGGGACTCGA
The DNA here is from genome assembly GCF_002201575.2 of Neomonachus schauinslandi. Lineage (NCBI taxonomy): Eukaryota > Metazoa > Chordata > Mammalia > Carnivora > Phocidae > Neomonachus > Neomonachus schauinslandi. The sequence goes on along the minus strand of NC_058408.1, from coordinate 130,304,611 downwards.
TCCCGGGACTCCAGGATCATGACCTGAGCCGAAGGCAGTCGCTTAACCAACTGAGCCACCCAGGTGCCCTCATTACGTGTTTTTACATTTTCTAATTTCTTACAATAGAAACTCCTATTTCTTTTACAATCAGAAATGTTATAAAAATAGAGGCCTTCTTCTGCCTTAAAACTCTCATAACCTTTATTTCATCTCTAGATGATTCAGTGGTGGCTAAATTTTCACATTCAAGATGTGGCATATGGCTCTGCTTCCATGAGAATGTGCTTTCTGTCTGAAGCCTGTTCAGAAATAAGCCAGCCCACTGGTGGGTGACACATTTCCTGCACCCCCCACAGGAAGCAGACCCTGTGCCAGGGGGCCGAGGCTGCCACGGCGGTGACATCAGGGGAACGTCAGATAAAGGACATTGGGACACGCGGATCGGCTTCGCCTTCACCACGAACAGGTACCTGACTGCCCTGAGTCTCAAGGGCTGAGACCATGCTTCCTTCCCTTCTGCATCCCCAGCAGCTCACAGCGTGGCCAGTCCACACAACAGACAGCCACAAAACACCTGTTAGAGGAGGGTGGGTGAGATGTGAGGAAGAGCTGGAAGGTGGAAGAGGGAAGAGGTGCTCTGAAAGTACAGAGGGGTCTTGCTTTCCTGGAGGACACAGGTGGCCGGCTGCCCTAGTGGTGGCCCCACCTGTCACACGTCCCAGCACCCATGTACATTTCCAGTTGTAACTCGCAGCTTCTGTCATCGAGAGCCAGAAATGATGACCCCGTCATTTGAGTCTGGGTTGGTTTGGACTTGTTTTCCCCCAAAGAATATGGCAGAAGCAATGGTACCCCCGGTTCTGGGCCCAGGCCCCCAGAGACTCTGCATTTTGATGTGCTCTTTAAGAGCCCTGCCTGTCTCGCCACCAGGAGCACAGTCCTGGGTTAGGCTGTTGGGGGGGAGGGGCAGTGTGGAGAAACGCGGCTGACTGCCACCCAGGAGGCCAGCCGACATGGGCAGGAGAGTAGATGCATGAGGAAGCCTGGCCAAGACCACCCCAACAACTGACCAGCTGGGCCCAGCCCAAACTACTGACTCACACAGTCCTAAGTGAATTTCATGTTTTTTTAAGCTGCTGAGTCATGGGGGATGTGTGACACATAGACCTTTATTTCAGCTTTTAAGTCTCTATTTATATATCTTCAAGGTATCTAAAACCCAGCACACTTAAAATGGAACTCTTGTGCTCCCTCCCGGAACCTCTAGTATTCTGGGAGTGACAGGCTTCCCAGTGCGTGTGACAAAAATCTAGAAATCATCTTCAAATCCCCGCTCGTCTTCTCCCACGTGTTTCTACATCCAATGCATCCAGTTCTGTTAATTTTTCCACCTAAATATTCTCCAATCCATTTACTTCTCAGTCTTTATCACTAACAGTTCCCTAAGTTACGATCAATCCATTTCCGTTGTGTGACCTCTGACAAACTGCTTTACTTCTCTGAGCCTCTGTCTCCTTGACTGTAAAAGAGAGAGAATACTAGTACCTGCTTCATAGAGTTGTGTACAACAATGACATAATCCATCTGAAGTGCTCCATAGAAGATCTAGTATAAAGTAAGCATTCAGTAAATGTTAGTTTGTTTTCCTTAATAATAGAGCACACCAAGCCCATTTATGAGGGGCTTGTCATGTGCCAACAGTTCCTACCATCTCACTTAATCTGACAGCAATGCAAACCACCTTCACCCAGTGCCCCATTCTCTCTTTTGCCTCCAGGCCTTTACACACGCGTTTTCCTCCACTTGGAATGTCCTTCCCAGCCACCCATTACAGGTGAACTCCTATCCATCCTTCAAAACCCAAGTCATATTTTTGCCTTCATACTTTCACCTCTCCTGAGCCCTCCATACAGAACTAAGCACTCCTCTAATCAGTCCCTCTTTCACACTATCTTCATGTTCCATACATGCTTCCACTGATTTGCACATTATTGTAACTTATTTCTTTCCATTCATCTCTATTTACTGTTAGCTAGTTGAAGGCAGAAGCCATGTCCTCATAACCCAGGCATGTAAAATAGTGCCTGGTACACAGTACATGCTAAATAAATGCTTCATGAATGGCAAAATAAATGAAGATCCACCCTCCTGTCCTCCACCACCTCATAGAAGCAGAACATACCCTGAATCAATGAAACCAACTTCATCTAGAAGCTTTCGGAGTCTTAGTTCTTTCGGTGCCAAAGTAACTGGCACCCATGTGGAAAATATTTGCTGTCACTCCCCCACCCAGATTCCAAATTCTAGTTCAAAGCCAAGTGCCTGTCTCCCCGCCAGGGCAGCCCACAGCTTTACTGAAAATGTTTCCCTCAGCTCTCCTCTGTGCATAACCTTAGCTATATTATTTACTACCGTGAACACCATAATATGTATTTAAATACGCTGTAAAGGTCAGACAACCGAGCCTTACCCCTTCCCGGGAATCCATTTCACACCATGGCAGAGTCAGGCCACCCAGCACTCACTCAAACCCAGATGTGAAGGTAAATTATGAAGGCTTTTTTTTTCTGGTGTGAGGACGACCTCATCATGCATAATATTCTATGGAATAATAGCGATAAATCCATCTGGTACAAGCTGGGAGAACAGCAAGTGTTGGAAGCCACAGAATGATTTTAACTTCTGGGCTGTCACCCTCACATTCACAAAGTTCAGCTATAAAAATCAAGCTCAAGTTTAAAAAAAAAAAAAATACGGATCAGAGAGATGGAGAAGGCTCTCAGTGGAGAGACGCTGCTCCCCGCCACCACCAAAGGGAGATGCCCTGAACATGTAATTGCTAAACTTTTAAAAGGCCGCTCATGTGGCCTCCTTCTGGTCTAGTTCTCTCTTTACTTTTCCTTGCCCTGAGCCTTCAGTTCAGTTCTCCTTAATTCAGAGGTTCAAAGAGTTCTTACAGAAAATGATGACATGATGGATCCTCTCTCCACAGAAACATACACTTAACGTACAATTTTCCACTCAGTATCAGGGTGTTCATGGATCCCCTACAGCCTCTCCATGGATCAAGAAGCCCCAAACCTAATTTGTTCTACTTTATCCCTCAACAAAGACTGAAAAAATAAGCAGTGGTAGGTTGAAGCCTCCAAAAACAAAACAGAACCTCCCCCAACACACACACACACACACACACACACTACAGGGAACTTAGTGAAGAGAGTTTTAGGATGAGAGCTTCCTAAGATCAATAGTTCAGATTGTATGTCAACTATACTTCAATTAAAAATGTAGAAGTTTCTTAAAAAGAGCAACAATCCAGAAATGTCTGTAAATGCTCCCTGGGTGCACATCCTGGGATGTTTTCTCAGAAGCATTCAGAATGCTGGGAAAAAAAGAGTCAGGTTACAAGCTCTATGGAAACCAGCTCTGCCCCCAGAGCCCCAGGATCCAGGGAGTTTTCCAGAGTTTGTCATAAACTAAGGTGAAAAGGTCTCAACAGCTCAGGGCAAACCCTACTCTGGTGAACGTCTGTTAGTTCTCCTCCATATGCTTTCATTATGAAAACCACAGAACACCAAAGACAACTCTGGGAAGAAAAAAAAACGTCATCCATCATCACATTACCTCTCCAAGCTTTAGGATTCCTTTCTGGTCAGATGAAATGTAGATCTTTGTACAGACTTGTGACCAAGGACATACGCCATTTTGAGCTACCTTTTTGTTTTCACCTAATTTATCATAAATGTATTCTCATTTTTCCACAAAGACTTCATAATGATCATTATTGTTATGATGGAGAATATACCTTATTATTCTTCCTTTTCATTTTAAATGTGATTTTTTTTTTTTTGCCATGGTTGTAGCCTCTTTTCATTTTAGGGCAAGTTCTTCGGATAAATTCCTAGGTGTGGTATTACTGAATCAAAAGCCATGATCAATGCTACAAAAGCTTTGGGTTCAACCTGTCATACTGCTTTCTAAAACAATTGTTCTGATTTATAATGCCACCAGAGTAATTATTCCAGTTTCATCCCAACTGAAGAAGGTTCTAGGGCTTCCTTATTAGTCACAATCAAGTGCTGTGCTGCTGTTATTTGAGGGCAATATCCATACTCCTACTGTGTCGCCTGTAACTAAGCTCCCAACCTCTCTACTCCTAGACTTAACCTCTGGGCACACAGAAAATCAACTCAGAGGAGACAACCTAGAATGGCGGAATGACTTGGACTTTAGTCATAAATACTCTGTTTAGAATCCTAGCTCTACTCTTCCTCTATTTGAGAGTACGAAACGGAAGCACAGGGACCATGGTATGTAGCCCCCAATGACTCAAACAGAACAGGTGCTCATTAGATTTGGGTGGGCTGTATTGGAAAACCAAATTATTCCTATGCAGCACCTAAGAATCAGCTACAGGTAACAACTCAAGGTTTGTCTTCCCTTATTTATCTACTTATCTAAATCCTCCTTATTTGAATGAATTAATGAAACTTGAGAGTGTTTAGAGTTGATCTTTTCATAAAGCACACAGGAAGCTCACACCTACCAGCCAGTCCACCTCTAGCACTTGTGGCAGAAATCAAACAAGTTTGCCCAATTCATATGATGTGGCATTATTCTGGCTTCCTGATTGGTATCAATTTTCTAAATCTTATCCTACCTCTACCAGGAGTTCTGTTAACTTCTAAATATCAAATATCAACTTTTTTAAATAAATGCATTAGGGGCACCTGGGTGGCTCAGTAGGTAGAATGTCTGTCTCTTGGTTTCGGCTCAGGTCATGATCTCAGGGTCCTGGGATTCAGCCCTGAGTCAGGCTCCGCACTTAGCGAGGAGTCTGCTGAAGGATTCTCTCTCTCTGCCTCTCCCCCCACTCTCTAAAATAAATAAATAAATATTTAGTCACCATACAGTACATCATTAGTTTTTGATGTAGTGTTCGATGACTAACATAACATAATAAATAAATAAATAAATATGATTTCCTAAGATATATCTAATAAAAAATATATTGAAAAAAATAAAAAATAAAAAAATCTTTAAAAAAATAAAATAAAATAAGTGCATTAGGATCCCACTTCCCTGATGCAGCTAAGCTCATGGAAAGGGACTACATTAAGCCTCAGCTGGCGGATTTTGCTGCTAATTATGTGACAGTGGTAGAGCCACTTCATCTATTTTAGCCTCTGTATCTATATGATGGACATAACCATGCTCACCCCGCCTATTTCCAGGGCTATAAGAGTATATGAAATACTGCAAATGAGGGCACCTTTATAAAAGTACCAGGTATGGTAAAGAAGGAAGGAAACTAATCTTCACTTTGTGCCCCTCCCATGAAGCAAGAACCATGAAAAAACTTTCAACAACCTATTTCATCCTCTCTACAGTCCATATAAACAAGAATTTATGCACAGAAAGGGAGAGCCTGAAGAAGAACTGAGTCCAAATCCTGATTCTGTCATTTAGCAGCTGTGTTGCTTTGGGCCAAGTACCTTAACCTTTGATTATCAACTGTCTCCTCAACTTTAAAATAGGAATGAGGAAAATCCCTGCCCCCAAGTGCTTGTTAGAATCAAATGAGATGCTCCATGTGAAAAAGCTATGAAAACCATAGAGCACTAAACAATTTCAGGGTATTATTACTAAGATAACAGAATGCTTTATCTCAACAAGGTAATTACATCGCTGGAGGCAAATGGGAGATGTACACCCACCAACTGGGGGACTGACATCCAAAAACAGTTCCTCAGGTTTGATCTGGGTCCTAGCATTATGTGGTAAGCAAGGACAGATGGCCCTTTCCCTGAGGTTTGAAACCGGCTTTAGGAGACAGTTGAAGATCTCTGTGACAGCAGTAAATTTAGTCAGGGAGGGAGACCTTGAGCCCTGGAGGAGGGCCCTCCAAGGAAGAGCTAAAGGAGAAAACGATCAGGAACAAAATACTGCCTTTCATGAGAATTCAGAAGCAATAATGGGGTCACTCACCTGCAGTAAGAGCCTGAGTGAGTAAATGAGCCTGGGGAACTCACGCAAGAACATTAAATGCATTCCTTATAAACAGCAATGCAGAGATACCCAGAAAGGGAGAAAGGTGATAAGGTAAAAGGAAAAAAAGTGCCAGTGATGGGTAGTATGGAGGATTACTGAAAGTGCTTACAGCAGTGGTTTATAAAAATATTTTAGCCCGTTCTTTCTTTAAAGGAAATCGATGTGGAAATCCAATGCATAAAACAAAGTAAAATCAAGGTGAGTTAAGTGAGGAAAGGTTTGGAGCCTGAATGCTCAGCCCCACAGCCCCTCCATCCCCCAAAGGCAGCCTCACTGAGGAATGTGAGGAAGCCTTTGGGATCTGACAGTAGAATCAGAGGGCCGCTGACTTAAGGGCTGGGATCTGTGACAAAGACGACCAACTCCCATTTCTCTCTCTCCCTTTTAGAGCCGAAACCCCTCCCACCATCTTTTCGTCTCCATCCAGTTAGAGATTTCATTTCCCAGCCTCCCTTGCAGCTAGAAGTGACCATGAGACCTGGGTTTTGCAAGTGGAATGTGAGTAGAAGTGGCGCATGCAGTTTCTGAGTCACTTCCTTAGAACGAAATTGACTGCTCCCTTTCTCACTCACTCCGGCATGGACATGACACTGACTAGCTTCAACCATGGGGGAAGGACAAACTTAGAAGCTAACAGAGCAACAAGATGGAAGAAGCCTGGGCCTCTGAATGAGCTTGTGGAGCAGAGCCCCCTCCCTCTCTGGACCACCCACCTACACCTGGACATGGGAGAAAAACAAATCTCCATCCTGTTCAAGCTCCAGACTCTGAGTGTCATGGTTACAGATCCCCCATGACCTAACTAATCAAGTGTGTACGAGGGAAGGAGAAAAAGTGGGGGAGGGGACCCTTGATTTGGTGCCTCCTACCCTACCTCCAAGACCTTCTCTGAGCCCATGACTTGGCCCCAACACCAAAATGACAACCTATTTGAAAGACCAGAAGTTATTCATGGTTTTGAATGGTAACAAATTCTGTTTATGCTTCATTTGTTTTAGGGAAAGCCATTCTGTAGATGCTCTGTAGGTCCCAACTGGATCCTGGGGCTAGACTATGGCAGCACAGAGTTCCTTCCCTCTCTTTGCCTTTGCTACATCTGGCCTTCAGATGTGGAGCTGGGATGTCACAGTCCTACCCATTTTCCATTTTTCAGCATTGCTGCCACCAGGCCTCTCCCAGAATGAGCCCACTGCTTTCTGGAGAAAACCTCAGCCTAGTATCTCGTTCTTTAAATCCGAAAGAGACCTATCAGCTCAGGCTGAAAGTGGTATCTCAATCCCAAGAACTATTACAAGATGTTGAAGAACAACCATTGTATAAACCCCATAAGTCCTAACTCAGTTGCAAGTGCTACTCAGTTTCTGTTCTCGTCTATTCTCTCATCTTAGATGATTCACTTGTTAAATATAGCCAGAATAAGGAGATTTTTGGTCCTCTGTTCCCATCACCTGACAAGCTCACCCTCTCTTGGCTTCAGAGATCCAGAATCTTCGTGAAACCACTGTTAAATACTAGATCATTACTGAAAATGATGATGTTGAGGTGTATAAAAGAAACTTAATGCCTTGGAATATAAAAGCTATTCTGATCACTACATCTAATTACCAAGAAGAATGACTCACCAAAATATTTAAAATGTCTTAAAATATAATAAAGTGAAAAGAGAGAATGTGAGCAATTGCTTAGCGAGCTGGCAATGGGAAGCAGATCTCAGAGAATACAATTCCCATTTTAGCATCAAAGAAGCCAGGATCTTTCAAAATCATTGTACGTTCTATTCTCATCCGTGTTTAAACTTAAGACCTTCAGAAGTGAAACTTTCAAATTTTTTTTAACAGGATCTGAAGCTTGCCCTTGCCATATACTACAATGACACTATAAGCTTTTACATATCTGTAAATTCATGTACAAATCTGGTGTTAGAACTAAACGTATGCCTCAGCATGTTAGTTCCTCCTTTCAGGCTCTGCTTCAAAACATACATGCCCAGATGAAAGTCCTCAGATGTAAAAATTATCTTCGCAGCAGATTCGTATCTTACCCTCAAAGACTCCATTTGTACTGCACTATAATATGTATTTCATTCATTCACACACTCACTGTTTTTATGGCAGCATGAGTGACAGGAACAAAATTAGCACAGACTGAGCCAATCACAGAGCTGGGCCTTTAACAGCGTATTTTTTTACTCTCAAAAATATACCCAGAGGGGCGCCTGAGTGGTGCAGCTGGTTAAGCATCCGACTCCTGGTTTCAGCTCAGGTCATGATATCAGGGTCGTGAGATCAAGCCCCCTGTCAGGCTCCGTGCTCAGTGAGAAGTCTGCTTGGGATTCTCTCTCCCTCTCCCTCTTCCCTTCCTGCTCATGTTCTCTCTCTCTCTCAAGGTGAGATAGGCATTTTTATTCCCATTTTACAAATGAGGAAATTATGGTTTGAAAAGGTTAACAAATTTTTCTGAGGTCAGAATCAAAGATCTGTCTGGCTGCGGAGGCTGTCCATTCCCCCACACTATCTCCCTCCAGGGGAGGAGGAAAAATGGAAAACCAATAATAAAAGCTATGGCTTTTATTAACCTAGTAGCCCTAAGCTCCAAATGAGACAGGCGTTTTTAATTTCCCCATGTTTACAGATGAGGAAGCATGGGTATGGACAGATGAAGTGACTTCCCCAGATGATACCAACAATAAGTGGCGAAAATGCGATTTGAACCCAAGGCCGTCTGGCTATGCCCCTTGCCACTACATTAAAGCTGACCCCCTCTACTAAAAGAAGTGAAAATACACAAATTGAAAATGAGCAGTGATGGGGGTTAGCCTCACCATCAAAGTAACCAGGAGTGAGGAAGGAAATATATATGCACAGGTTTTTTCAACGACGGACTTGGTCTAACCCGAAAGCCCATGGTTTACGTTCACTCTTGGTGTCATACAGTCAGTGGGTTGTGAAAGGTGCATGGTGGCACCCCTTGTGGTCTACCTGTTCCCTCCCCACTCACCACTGGCAAACACTCATCTCTTTACTGTCTCCATGGTTTTGTCTTTTCCAGAAATGTCACAGAGTCGAAATCATACAGTATGTAGCCTTTCAGATTGGGTTCTTTTACTTAATAATATGCCTTTTAGGTACCTCCATGTATTTTCACAGCTTGGCAGCTCATTTCTTTTTAACACCAAGTATTATTCCATTGTATGGATGTACCACCATTTTTTTTTATTACGTTAACCACCATTTATTTTTCCATTCACCTACTGAAGGACATTTTGGGTGCTTCCAAGTTGTGGCAATTATGAACAAAGCTGCTATAAACATCCATATGCAGGTTTTTGTGGGGACATATGTTTTCAACTCATTTGGTTAAATACCAAATTTTGCTAAATTGGATGGTGATAGTATGTTTAGTTTTCTAAGAAACTGCCAAACCATCTTTCAAAGTGGAGGTACCATTTTGCATTCCCACCAGCAGTGAGCAAGAGTTCCTGCTGCTCCACACCTTCACCAGTATCTGGTGTTGTCAGTGTTCTGGATTTTCACCATTCTGATAGGTGTGTCATAGTACCAAAGTTGCATTTTTAAAAAGAGCTTCCCTGTGATTCTTCTGCAGATGGCTCGAGGTTGAGAAATAGAAACCTTGGGAAAAAGAAGCCTTTACCACCAGCTTGCAGTTTCTCATGTGAGGGTTACCAGGGCTGATACTCAGCTGGTACTCACTGGTACAGCCCTGCCAGTTAGAATATTGACACAGTCCTAAGCCCATTAGTAAAGCACTATTGCTGCAAGCCCTCCCTATGTCCCACCGCCCAAGTAGCCCCAACCCCACTGCTAAGACCTGCCAGCATTTCTCACATCCTGTACCCAAGGAGCTAAGGCTTGGCCCTGAGAAGACCTCTAAAACTCTGCTCCAGTGACAGCCAGGGTCCTTCCTTATTGATCGAGCCCAGTCTCTTCAAGGTTATTAAATATTTCAAATATCACCCCTGGAATTACCCTATGAGATTATGCACCGTTTCCCAAACTTTCCTGATAATTGTAAACAGCTGCTGGACTTGTTAGATAATCAGGCCCCACCCTCAGAATCACTGATTCAGTTAGATCTGGGTTGGGGCCCAGAAACCCGTATGTGTGTTTTTTCCTTCTTCTTTTATTCAAATATCCAAGGTGTTGGGTTTTTGGTTTTGTTTTTATTTTTCAATCTCCCAGGGTGATTATTATCTTTGGGAGAAAAAGCAGTGGTAAGAAATATTTCCACCCAGGCTAGAAAAATTCTTCTAAGAAAAAGGCAGCTAACATAAAAAAAAAAAAAGAAAAGAAAAGAAGTCTTGGCATTTGCAATGACATAGATGGAACTAGAGGGTATTATGCTAAGCGAAATAAGTCAATCAGAGAAAGACAAGTATCACATGATCTCACTGATATGAGGAATTCTTAATCTCAGGAAACAAACTGAGGGTTGCTGGAGTGGTGGGGGTTGGGAGGGATGGGGTGGCTGGGTGATGGACATTGGGGAGGGTATGTGCTATGGTGAGCGCTGTGAATTGTGTAAGACTGATGAATCACAGACCCGTACCTCTGAAACAAATAATACATTATATGTTAAAAAAAAAAAAAAAGATAGTAGAGAGGGAAAAATGAAGGGAGGAATCAGAGGGGGAGACGAACCATGAGAGACTCTGGACTCTGAGAAACAAACTGAGGGTTTTAGAGGGGAGGGGAGTGGGGGGATGGATTAGCCTGGTGATGGGTATTAAAGAGGGCACATACTGCATGGAGCACTGGGTGTTATACTCAAACAATGAATCATGGAACACTATTTCAAAAACTAATGATGTAATGTATTATGACTAACATAACATAATAAAATAAAATTTAAAAAAAAAAAGAAAAAGGCAGCTAAGTCCCAAAAGCATGGATTTTGATTGTAGAGACATTAACATGAGATGTGAAATTCAAATCCTAGTCCTACCTTACCTGCTATGTGACTTTGGGCAATTGATTTAACCTGTATGAAGCCTTGCCTCTCTGAAGCTACAGTCCACTATAAAGATTAGATGAAATAAATGTATATGGCCCATAAGAGTTAGACAAACAATTACAGCCAACATCGTAAGTACCCAGCACACTTGTGGACTGTCTCTCAATTAAAAAAAAAAATCAGCCTTGATTCAGACTCAAGGTTTTGCTACCTTTTTCATAGCCACAAAATTGGCCAAGGTTGGCTTAGCAAACAGTATGGTTCCATCAAGCCAATGTCAAATGTGGCTCCTTTGATCTTATTTATTCAGTGGACATGAAACCCACATCTGTGTTTGTTTTAAAATATGCATTTAGAAGAAAAAATTTTGACTCCATTTTGAGTTAGAAAACATTTAACTCAAGCAGTGTCATTGGTCCCTAAAAGTTTCATTGTACAGCCTTCTTACCTATGCTATTTATTTTTCTTTCTATTTTTACAGCAGCAAATATTCTTGGCCCAGCTTCTTGCTTTGTCCTAAACTGAGAAATGAAAAAAGGGGGGATGCCTCTTTCAAAGAATTTCACCCCTCCTAAAGACAAAATGATTCTTGGGAAGCCCAGCCCAGCCCACATCATTAGGGATGAATGCCACCTCATAAGTGCTCGGCTGCAAAAAGTAGAGAAATGGGCAGATAATGAAATTACTGAACACTCAAAGTGTCAGGGACTGACAGGCTGGGGCCATCCATCACCAACTATATGAGGCATTAACATGCTGCTTTCCTATCCAGGGACAAAGACAGCAACAAGAATAGTAAATAGCCTGGAGTGGGTCTGTGCAAGAAACCTAATTTAATGACCTGACAACCAGCCAATACCCTCAAAGTGTGGCCTGCCTCTGCCCTAGAACTTGTTTTACACCCAGCACCTGCTCCTTGAGTGATACAAAATGTCACTGTTTCCTAAACTTCAATCTTTCCTGCCCTACCTTTTTGCAAGCTAAATCTGTGTAACAGTTGTACTAAATGCAATGTATTTCTTTATTTTTTTTAAAGATTTTATTTATTTATTTGACAGAGAAAGACAGAGCAAGAGAGGGAACACAAGCAGGGGGAGTGGGAGAGGGAGAAGCAGGCTTCCCGTGGAGCAGGGAGCCCGATGCGGGGCTCGATCCCAGGACCCTAGGATCATGACCTGAGCCGAAGACAGACGCTTAACGACTGAACCACCCAGGCGCCCTGCAATGTATTTCTTTAAATTGGCTCTTCTTGGGGGGGAAATCGAAGGGGGAGACAAACCATGAGAGACTATGGACTCTGAGAAACAAACTGAGGGTTCTAACGGGGAGAGGGGTAGGGGGGTGGGTTAGCCTGGTGATGGGTATTAAAGAGGGCATGTACTGCATGGAGCACTGGGTGTTATATGCAAACAATGAATCATAGAACACTACATCAAAAACTAATGATGTAATGTATGGTGATTAACATAACATAAAAAAACGTAAAAAAATAAATAAATTGGCTCTTCTTACTAAAATTAATTGATTTCAAAAAAACTTGGTAATTACTACAAAAATGGAAAATCTGTATCACCTGCCATAAATGCAGAGGAATCATGAAAATAACTGCAAAGCAAGGAAAACAAGGCCATTAAAATCTAGTCAATACTGTCTCCTGCTGTGGGCTCTGAGACTGAAGCCACCTTTTTTTGTTAAAATAGGAGATTATCAAGTGTTAGAAAGGTGTTAAGACACACTAGCCCCAAACTGAGATTCTCTCCTTGATGTCCTAAAGGGATCAAAAGCACACTGAAAAGAATTAAGTATCTCACCAAATGAGCCAATGCTACTCACAGCCACATCCATGCACTAGATGAACTCCCACAAGTCTCACACTTCAGAAAATACTACTAAGAGCTCCGGCTACAGAAGGTATGGCACTGAAAGGCTGTTCACAAATACAGAACAAACTATGGGAATCTCAGGCCCTGCTAAATCCAAATGTGAGAAAACAACAATACTCCACTCAGCTGAAAGGTAGACAACTCATGGAATCCCTCCCCAAGAACATTACTAGGAAATATCTTAGTTTGTGATCCTTTCCTCCTTCGGATCCAACCAAAAAGGTTCAGCCAAAGCCACACCACCACTCAGGATGGTTCTCAGTCCGAAGTAGGGCAAGGAGGCCTGACTGATGACCTGGCCATTAGGCACATAACTTACATTATGGAGAAAGCTAAAGCTGGTAACTAGATCCTTGAATCAGGGAGCCAGGATCAAAGAAGTGTTATGGTGGCAGGTGAGACTTGGAATTGGTCTAAGCTGCAGGAATTGAAAAGGAGCTGTCCCTGGTGCTGCACAGCACCTTGGTCCCAAGGATTGATTACAGAAGATAACTGGAGGTTTTCAGTTCCCAGTAGAACTGGTGTCTTCTGGTTACCACCAAGTCTTTATATACATATAAATATATTTATATATATAATGTAATATATTATATATATGTTTTATTTTTTTTTTTTTTTACTGGACACCTCATATGGGTATCAGCAGGGCAGCTACTGGCCCTTAGCATTTTGAAAACTGGGGGAAATGAGGCAATCAATACTGGATTTAGTGGTCAGAGGCAGGAATGCTGATCATTCTACATTGGGTTGTACCATGGAAAATCATCTCACACAGCCTGAAACAGCCATCAGACATTCTTATAGGGAAGAACCTACTTGTCATTAACCAAGCCTAGAACCTAAATTCATTTTACATACAAGCAGAAAGTATTTTGCACAGTATTAATAGACTGAATTTTCTAAGCACATAAGTACCATGTAGGTTATAAGAAGACTGCCTTTTGTTTTATGAAGGATTTTACAAAAAAGTACTGGCCATTTTTAAAAAATCATGTAGTAAATGGCAACACCATTCAAGTGTTTGTATTGCCAATACCACACACCTGTATCAGTCTGCTTTTGTAAATGCCTCTCCGTGATTCTAGGTATAGAAGCAAGCAGCTGATGACTTCACTACATCTCCAGTGTAGTCATACCCGAGCATTTATTGAAATACATCCTATTTTGTTATAAATTACTCTCCGTTTATTTCTCCTTCATATTAGAGTTAGAGCATTATGTTGATTTTAATTATGTGTGTAGGCAGGTTACATTATCTCTGAATTTCATTTCAGTACTATAAAGTGAGTGTTTCAAAATATTTGTTATAAAAAGGGGGAAGCGGGTCTGATATGCCTGAGAATACTGTTTTCAGTGATCGGCCCCATTGTGGTTTATCTTCATCATCTCTGTAACCCCCACTGAGTCGATGGAGGACCCTCCTTAGAGCAGACAGAAACAGGCTCCTCATCCTCTCCAAGCCCTATGTCGGTGTTAGGCTATGACATCCAGAGGGACAGGGTACTTAGGCAAGGAGTTTAATTCTAGTATGGCTCCTCCTGAATCCCACAGCAACCTTCCTGTCCTGGCAGCAAAATCTCTAAGGTATGTAGGTAGGTGTTGTCTATTGAAGTAACTTTCCAAATCTCCTCCTCTTCAACTATATGCTATATAATAATATCAATCTCTCTCTCCCTCCCTCTCTCTCTCTCTCTCTCTCTCTCTCTCTCACACACACACACACACACACACACACGATATACCCTGATATCCCTCCTTGATCTTTTGTTTAAATCCTAATAGAGGCCCTTTTGGCCAATTTCCCCTAGATTCCTGTAGCTATTTTACCTTGGAGCTCCCAAGCCTCTCCACCCTAGACCACAGCATCTGTTCTGAGCCCCAGAGCCCCCTTTATCACTGTTTGTCTTTCCCATCAGCAGCAGCCATTTGGCTCTTCACCACTCTGGCCTCAGGATAGAAAACGTCCCAACCATCAACCTTTGAAGGAAAATGGGTGCCAGGGGAATACCCCATATTCCAGAGAGCTGATGAGCAATACATGTATGACATTTTCCAAGCCAATATCCCGGACACAACACCTGATGAAAATATGGGCATGAAGTCTGACAGCAGAACAAAGTATTGAGAATCACAACTGTTCCAGAAATTCAGGGATGAATGATCCCAACAGGAAGATCTTAGAAGTCTTCAGAGGTAGCTGCCAAGACCAGCAGCAGCTGCATATTACTCTTCCTGGCCTGGAAACAGAGGCAAAAGGTCCAGTCCTGACCCTCCCAACACTCTGCCAGCATCTTCTCCAGCTTTGTCATTGCTGCCCTGCCTCACTCCACCCCTTAGATTTTGGCCATTGCCAGAGTCTACTGTTAGCTCCCCTCTCTCTCTCCACATTCCATTCCTGGGAAATTTAATCCACTATGACAGTTTCATTACCACCTAAGTGCCAATGGATCCAAACCTTCCCTCTCCCATCCAGACCTCCTTCCTGCTCTTTAGTCCTATAAATCCAACCGCCTCCTAGAAAAATCCAACCTTGTGGACCACTGGTACTTCAACCACAGTATGTCAAAATCATACACATTCTCCTCTCCTCTCTCTCCTGCTAAATCAGATCCCTGTTCCTGTCTGTATTCCTGTCTCAATTAATGGTTATCACTGTCTTCCCAGCACCCATAACAGAAACCTAACAGCCATATTACTAACCTAACTGTTCCCCAAACTCATGGCTAAGTCCTGAGAACATTATCTTTGCAATGATAATGTGTTACTGCATCCTCGGTTCCCACGATGTCAGTCCAGATGTTTCTCATCTTTCACCTGGAATATGGTGATACCATGGACTTGCACTGATGGCTCTTCCTCCTCAGAGCCTCCCACCCATCCCCCAACCTCCTAGCACTATGGTCCTATTACAGCATCTAGTCAAACCTCACACTTCGCTCCCCACCAAGCTTTCAACAGTCACCCGTGGTGCAGAATCCAAGTTCCTCAACACAGCCCTCCATGACTGTTTCCTTCAATCAGGAAGGACTAGAAGCAGTTGAATCAGGCAGACCTGAGGTTGAATTACAGGTTCACAGATTTCTGCTGTGTGACCTTGGATAAGAACAAGAGTGTGGACTCATTATTTTAATTACCCTAATTGTAGAGTCTGTGTTTATTGTATATAAAGTTCAACTTACTATTCAGCCATTTTTTGGCAAAAAAAAAAAAAAAATGTATCTATAGGAAATGGGGTTATGCTATCTGGCATTCAAAATGACTCACTTCTAAAGTGATAAATATCTCTTTTTTTATCAAAAATGGAGACAATAATGATCCTTATCCCAGGTTTGTTGTGAGGATTAAAAAGAGAAAAATATATGCCTGTTACATATACATATACACGTGTACATTTATATATAATTATATATACATTTTGCATATATACACATATACATTTATATATAATTATATACATATTACATATGCATATAATTTACATATAATTATATATACATATTACAGATGTACACAAACATTTTAGAATTATATATATACACTGTGTATATACACATATATATACATACGCATTTCTACATATGTACATATATTGTATGTGTATCTATTCCAGCACAAATTCCAAGGTTCCTCTCCTCCTTTGCCCAACCATGATACTGATGTGGGAAAACTCATTAAGAGACAAACTTGGGAAATCAATGACCCAAAAATCACTCATTCTCAAAGTAGGGACACAGCTGTTGTGAAAGACCTAAGTCTCCTACCTGAGGGTAGAAGAACAAAAACAAAAACAGAAACAAAAACAAAACCAAAACAAAGGATAACACACAACCTACAAAAATGTAGGAATTCTGAAAGGTAGGCCATGTAAGTCACAGTCATTAGAAGTTTCATGAAGGAGGCTGCTTCTAAATTACCTTCTTTTGAAGGAAATAATAACTATGAAGAAGAACTGTAGCCACCTTGATACCAAGAACTCTGGGAAGTTCACTTTCTAAAGCCAGAAATATTGCCAAGACCATCAGGACAAACGTTCACTGCATTTCTTCTCATTGCCAGGAACGGCACAAATGCCATGAGGAACCCCCAGGGAACAAAACACTCGATGCCTTCACGACCCAAATGGTCTTATAAAGCCGTTAGCATGTTTAACTAGTGAAGCAAAGCAGAACGGGATGCAGTGGAAAAGAGAAACCAACCACGTGCCACAGGAGGATGAGACTTGAAGTGGCATAAAGGTCTCACCTGACAACTGGGCAGCGGCCCCCAAGGTCAGTGTGGAAACGCCATCACACGTTCTCCACCTTCTTCCCGCCACACCTGTTGCCTCCATACCTCTAACATGATAGGCCTATGATGTTTGAGGGTAACTCTGACTTTCTTGGGCCCTGTATTCTAAATTCAGACCAGAACTATCACTAAAACATGAGCTTCTCTTTGCAGGGAACATAGACACTGATCCAGGTTTCTCTCTACACTTATGCCTCTAATCTATATCCCCCCTTTTTTCTGATTTGATTCCAAAGCAGAAATATGACAACTCTGCAGAAGATTATAATCTCTGGCTTTGTTATGGAAAGAGATGTAGATAATATGAACATCTGCTCTGACCACAGCCACCTAAAGACTACCAACTTGGAGAGCTCCAATTTTCCCAGAGTTGCAGAGAACTCTAGATGATCCATTATGCATCAACAGAAGAGCTTTTCTGCTTACGAATGATGAGAGAAGGGCTAAGGGAGACACCCTGGCATGAGATCCTGTGTGTCTGCAGCTGCCCCAGCTCCTGACCACATCAGAGCAGCATGAATGCCCTTCCAAGTCTTCCTATGTCACCAAAGCACAGCAGCCAGAATGCAAAATCTTAGACACCAAGACTCCTGTGTTCCAAGTTGAGGGCCAAAGGGGTGGCTTAGAGTCCATCCTTGAGGAGCCTGGATTTCAAAAGTACTTATTCCACCCAAATCCATCTCAAAAAGAATGTTCACAAAATGGCCACTCACATACCATTGATCACCACTGGATTACCACTGGGCTAGGCATCTCTCCTGGGTAGTTTGAGACCCTTAAACTCCACTGAGCCTCTCTTAAGTCATCTGTTAATGGAGGCAATATCCTAACTGGCATAAAGGCAGAGGGCTAGATCAGATGGCTTCTGGAGTTATCTTCCAGCTCCAACTCGTCTGCATAGCAACCAGGAAAAGGGAAGACTATTTTCCAAGTTTGATGAGGGACTATTTTATGCCAAGTTGGATAGATACATGTTTGTTTATAGGGCTCTAAGTCCATATTGCCTCTAGTCCTCTACAAACACCTGCAAAGTGACCAGTTAAAGAGGAAGATGTCTGTGTCATTGAGTCCAGGGTCTGCCTGCAGCCCTCCAATCCACCACAGCCTTCCCCTTAATTCAGGAAGTCCTGTCTTAGCCTTTCTCAGACACACCCACTACTCGACTGACCTTGCTTTGAATAGCTCATGCATATTCTTTCTGTAGATCTCAGCGTTTTATTCCCAGCTGTGGGGGCTAGGGCTACCTCCAGACTCTCCCAGTCCTACCTTTCATCTGTCACACAGCTGGCCAGGAGAATGATGCTGTTTGTAGACTACAAAATAGATCAAGGACAGAGTTGCCTGAATCTCCATCTTTATGCAAACCAGAAGTGTCAACTTATGAAGATCAAGTAGCCATGGACTTCAATTTCCTCATCCTTAAAACAGGGACGAGAGGGTTGAATTTGCTTCATTCAGTAGAGATCCCACATGCATTATGCAAAGAACCAGACTGATTCTGCTAAAGCTAAATGCCACTAGTGCTAAGAACACATTTTGCTCAGCTAAGTATCTCCCTCTAGCACTGGGAGTAGTATATAGTAAGCAATCAGCAAAACAGTTGCTAAACTGTCAACCACCAAGTTATAATCTCTGCCTTCAGAGTACTTATACATTTGTAGAAAAAAAGTGGAGTCAAATAACCAACACAGAATAGAAAGTTAGCACTAAGAGAGAGATGAGCAATGAAACAGAGTTAAATCCTAAGAGGGAAAACTGTTTTCATCTGGAACATCAGGGAAAGCTTAAGGGAGGAGGTGGTACATGAGGCACTAGATGGGTAAACTATTAAACTCAGAGACAGGGAAGGTCTGTCCCAACAGTGGGAACAAGGGGACCTTTCAATGGCAATCAGTCCACCTGGGGATTCCAACTCAAGACCAGAGATCTTTCTCCCCCACTGTCTTAAAAAGAATCTCCGTCCTTTTTTCTTTTCCTTTTTTCTGGCCTCCTTTCCAAGATAGCTTATTTTTTGTTCCCCCTTCACCTACTTCCCCAGCCACTGCAAACTCCTACCAGGAAGTGGTTTGTTAATGTTCTTCCTTTCTTTTTGTCAGCCCTAAGTTAATGGGCTTCTGGCTAAATACTTGAATTTATGCACCCTACATTGTCTTTTCAGCACCATTTTCAGTAATTTATAGGAACTGCTGTCTGCTGCATTGTGTTATTTAATACTGTGGATGGCTTTTGAATATAGTCTGCACAGTGGTGCTTCTGTGGAGGACAGAGCAGTGTTATATGGAACCTGGATGGGCTCTCGCGCTCCTGTTCTGGGGAAGAAACTCCTGTAAGGGTGAGTTACTGAGGAGAGTTACGGCAGCGTTGGCATAGAATCCCCTGAGTCATGCCAACCCATTAAAAAGAGACAGGATGAGGGAGAAAGTCCTGAATTATCCAACAAAGTGAGGCACTGGGATCGCCAAGACCCCTACTAGCCAGAGAAAGCCAGACAGAGGAAACATCACTCCACAAGTCACACAACCATATATTCTTTTTATGGGGGCGGGGGGAGCAGAGTTCACTTCCACATACAGCTACACTTTCAAAGGGCAACCATTTTCTTCTTAATGCTTATCAAGTTCTTGTTCTGAATTCACACCGTGCTAAGAATGATTCTATTCATTTATTTAATTTTCTCAGCAAATCTGTTCTAGTTTCTTCATTTCCTGACAGAGAGATATGCCCCGGGAAGAGAGCCTCCCAGTTGCAACACCATATCCCAATAATACCTTGCATGACCCGGGTTTTTGAAAAGCCGAAGGCAAGATGCATTAGCCTCTGTGCTGAGTAAAATGAACAAGTCCTCACCCTCCAGGAATCTGATATCCAAGAGAAAAGAGAAGATGCATTTTTCAATAGCTTGCGGCAGAATGCATGGAGATGTAAAGAGTCAGGCTACCTCCAGGCTACCTAGCCAACTTTTCCCCACAGACTCTCAAGGGCTCTCAGGGGGATACTTTGACAACTGAATGTGCAGGCCTAGGCATTTCTGAAGGAGGAAGATGGGACATGAGAGAAAGGTTCAGGAAAGGGATTGTAGAACCCCCCAGACCTTGAACAAGGTGTGACCTACAGATTATTTTCAAGCTGTATGTAATTTTTTTTTTCCAAGTGGAGCATGCCACTCTAGGTGCCAAAGGCCTCACCACTTTCACTTCCTCCCTTCCTTGGCCATTTCAAACACTTATGTTACCTCTTTGACCCCTGAGATTCAAAGGAAATTCTGAGAGCCCTGAGAAACAGACTGTCCACGCCAACCTTGCTGAAGAATAACAAGACACTAGCAGAAAAGGCAGGGAGCCCAGGTGGTGGAAACAATGATGTCATTGGGAGGGAAGTTCGAGTTTCTAATAGATGGCACATAACAAATCGGTGCGGTATAAATGCAATTTATGTGGACCATAATGTACTCAATTCGTCCCCATAAATGAAGGTAAAATCGTACCTCACCTGACAGGTTCTAGTTCTTACTTATCATTAGCAGTGATAAATCCCACACAATAATGGGAGTTCCTGGAGACAACTTTTCATTTCTGGGTAGCTTTGGTTAATCACATTCAAACCACAATTTGCTCGTCCTTCCAAAAGCAAACCTTGCTAGGCATTATTAGATTTCAAATTCATTTTTTTAGCCTTAAATGATTTTTGAGAAAGTAATACAAGCACATGGGAAAAAAAATCCAGTAGCACAAAATGTCTTCTACAAAAAACCTTTCCCGCCTCCCCTGTCCCTCAATCAAGTCCTTTCCTATGAGTAAATAATATTACAGATTTCTTGGGAGTCCTCCCAGAGATCACACTTCTAGACACTAAGTACATACTCATAGATCACGCATACTTTTAAACAACTGGAAGCACACTATCTACACTTCACTGCACTTCTTTTTTCTCACTTCACATTATACCATGGAGATCAGTCCTCATCAGTGGAAATAATTCCTCCTCACTCCTTTTAACAGCTGCATAGTATTCTATTTTGTGGCTGGACTATAATTAACTTAACCAGTTCCCAGCTGATGGATATTACGGTTACTGTTCCAGTCTTCTGCTCCCACAATGCGGCAATAAGTGGTCCTTTGGCTCCATTTTCATTTTCTTTCAATGCAGCCACTGCCTGATTCAATTTCCCCACCCTCCTCACATAAATTCAGGAGCCTACCCTGAGAGACAGAACAAACATCTCTGCAGAGCCGTGGTTCTCAGCAAAATGAAATAAAATAAAATCCTCCCTCCATAGGCCCATCTGGAGGGTGCTGTTATGAGTAGAGTCTGTAAGAATAATAAATCTCTCTTGACACAGGAGGTAGGAGGAGGCTGCCCAAGCCACAGTGATGGGCTTCTCAGTTTGAGATGTCGACAGGCTATATTGAAAGCAGAGAACAGCCATATAAATCTGTAATTGCAACCCCATTCTCATGACGGAATGCTGCCTGCTTGTAGTTGGTTCTCATTACCTGCTTACAACTGTAATTTCTGTGTGGTCTTTTTCTTTTCCTACACTGCAGTTTTCTGGGGATTCAGAGCTGGAGAGCGGTGCTAGGCATTTCTAAAAGGATAATGGAAAGGTACCAATTACAGAAAAGTGATTTCTTCTTTTGAATCCAACTGCTTCGAACTTCATTGTCCCTCTTCAGGTGAGAACATCACAACCTGGTGCAAGCAGAAATTGTTTTGGGGAAAAAGAAATCCCACCTGCCCATCCTGCCCAGGAGCATCATAGCTGAATTCAAAGCACTCCCCAGCTCAAACAAACAGATCAGCTTGTCCTCTACCCAGGCTGCCCAAAGTATGTGTCCTAGCCAAAAATGAGGAGTCTAGTTGTTTTACTGGATTCATTACAATTCATTATGGAGCCCAAACAATGCAGACCAAACAGAGGTAACCGTGGCATTAACAGGATTCATTGCAAAGGTGTTCATCATTCTGCAAAGTTCTTTCTCTACGGAGACTCCCACATCAGTGAGCCCCACCAATAAGGATACTGAGATCAGAAAAGTCAGCCTTATCCCTTACCATGCTCAGTTGGGGCTGTGGGGGCTGTGGACCATAACTGGTGAGACAAGTTCTAAAACCCCAAGGTGGAGACCCTGTGTCCTCTGTTCTTGCCTATAACAGCTATGGAAAGTTACAAAAGTGGCCCCAGCTCTGCAGAGGGTACTGAAAAGGGGAAGTGGGCAGTGGTCTCTTGGAGCACTGGAAAGTTCTGGTTGACTTCTGAGTGCTTTTCAGGCCAAGCTTGAGTCTAGGACCAAGTGCCAGGCACCAAGGCAGACCCTGCCTGATACTGCACAACTCTTCAATCCCAGCAGGTGGATCTTAGACCAGGAGAGCCAGTGCCCATTGAATGGAAGCACTGGTCTCATATGGCTTGCTCTCACCCAGCTCACAGTCTCCTTCTGAGCCTGAAGTCACTCCCCACCAGCTTCTGTCTTCAAGTTTCAATTTTCTTTATTTTTTGTCATTTAATTCCTATATCCTCTATTTTTGAGAGAAAGATTATTTTTTCATCTTTGATTCCCCAGTAGTTAATACTGTACTTAACATACAGGAACTAAAAAATATGTGCTGAATGAATGAATGAATGAATGAGCTAAAATACAAGGAGTCACTAACTCACAGTGGCCATTTTGATTCCCCCAGAACCCTGTCCTCGCCAATGATAATGCTCAACACAGAGCCACAGAGCAGCCATACTCTCCAAGAAGTGTCTTGTAAATTATGCATGTCAGCTTCTGAGTTCACGAACACAGCAGTCCATGCGCCACCTCAAATCACATGCAAAACTGTGTGCATGCATCTATATGCACTCTTCTGCAAGAAGATCCTTTACTTCCATCAGATTCTGAAAGAGGTCTATGGCCCCCCAAAATCTCTACATTCACAGACTTAAAGAATCAGAAAACCTGAGACCTGGAAAGGTCTCCTCTGCCCTCCCTGATGCCGAGTAGGACTGAGGGGGCGGGGGCACTGCAGGTGTGAGTTCTGCTGACTAACAAGCATCATTGCTCTGCTTTATGGGAACAGATAAATCACCAGGATTTAAAGAATCTCAGTCCCCGGAACGTTCTTGCACTTGACAGCAAGCACATTTTTTTCCACCAAGTCAACATCTCCAGAAGGAGCAGCAAGCCCTGTCGAAGAAAAAGAAAAGAGGCTTGGAGCAAGATTAAAGAAATAAATAAAGCACAGTCTGCAAGCTGGGAAAACAGGCTCATCCTATAATGGTGCTAAACTGCTTGATTCTGGGAAGGGAAGAAAAGAAAAAGGTGATGCACCTTGTCAGCCCTGATCCCAGATGCTCTGCTGTGAGAAGGGGCCTTTCATCCCAACCCATACAGGGGGATTCAGGGAAACTGGGTGCTGCCTCTGAGCATGAAGGAGCACTTAGCTCTGGGTTTCTGTTCAGGGAAGTACCACCTGCATGCATGTCCTTCAGCACTGTCCAGAAAATATTCCTCATCATAAAAGGCCTGGCTTGAGTACCTGATTTTGCAAGGCCTTGCCCCACATTTAAACCAACCCCCGACCCTGTCCCTGCCTGTCTCCAGAACAGAATTTCTCTACCTCAGCATTATTGACATTTGGGGACAGGTAATTCTTAAAAAAAAAAAAAAAAGATTTTATTTGTTTATCTGATAGAGAGAGAGCATGAGGGCGAGCATGAAAAGGGGGAAGGGGCAGAGGGAGAGAGAGAAGCAGGCTTCCCCCTGAGCAGGGAGCCCTTTGAGGGGCTTAATCCCAGGACCACTGGGATCATGACCTGAGCCGAAGGCGGATGCTTAACTGAGCCACCCAGGTGTGAGGCCAGATAATTCTTTGTTGTGGATGGCTGTCCTATGCATTTAGGATATGTAGCAGCATCCTCAATAAAGCAGCCTTTATTCACCAGATGTCAGGAGCACTCCCTGTCCCACCCCAAGTTGTGACAACCAAAAATGTCTCCAGCCTTTGTGAAGGGTCCCCTGGAGAACAAAACTGCCCTGAGAATGGATGCTCTAGAATTTGCCAACTGTGTCTCAGGGAACACTGAGGGATGTTAGAAGGTGTTACTTAGAGGAAAATAGGATACTGTCAATAGTTTGGGAAACACCATATCGAACAAAGATAAACAGGACCCTTCCCTGGTGGATTTCTCAGAGTCTGAAACAGATCAGGGTGTACCAAGAATCTCTGAGTGGAAAACATAATACCCAGCATTTCCCCAAAGGCACTTGGCTGCACAGTCCTTTTATCTCAGAGCATTCAGGATTAGTATTCCAAGGGATTTACTTTTGGAAACACTTCTGTAAGGCAAAACTGGAAATGCACCTCTGAGGCAAACATGCCCAGAGGAAGGGATGGAGAAGCCAGGAGCAGACTATGGACACACAACTTCCTGCAACACAATTTATCTCACAACCCCGGACTTGATCATTAGAGATTAATTTTTTTTATTTAATTTTATTTTATTATGTTGTTAGTCACCATACAATATATCATTAGTTTTTGATGTAGTGTTCCATGATTCATTGTTTGCATATAACCCCCAGCGCTCCATGCAGTACGTGCCCTTCTTAATACCCATCACGGGGCTAACCCATCCCCCCAACCCCCTCCCCTCTAGAACCCTCAGTTTGTTTCTCAGAGTCCATAGTCTCTCATGGTTCATCTCCCCCTCCGATTTCCCCCCCTTCATTTTTCCCTTCCTTCTCCTAATGTCCTCCATGCTATTCCTTATGTTCCACAAATAAGCGAAACCATATGATAATTGACTTTCTCTGCCTGACTTATTTCACCAGATTCAGACCTTCAGTCTTCAAAAGTTCCCAAATATTTTGGAAGATATTAAAACTTTAAATCACCATCAGCTAACACTTCATAACCAGGGTAAGGTTATCAGAGAATTTCCCCACAGTGACAGCAGACCAGGTCCGATGGTCTATGGAGAATGGGAAACCACAGAGGCTCTTGGGCTGGAAAGAGAGTAACAGAGGAAAGAAATAAGGGAAGAGGACACCCAAACAAACCTCTCTTACTTCACCATTCTGGCCAGGGCTGCCACTGAGGTAAAATTCACATTCACAGCCTCCACGTACAGCCTTCAGAAAGGTTGGAGACAGTAGGAAGGCTGTCTTATACGAGGGGTCAGATTTGTGTTGTATAAAATAGATTTAAAATACTATTATTCTACTAAACAGACTTCCTTGTGATTTCCACATATTTAAAAGATCATAAAACATTAAAACTGAAAAGGACCTTGAATTATCTAACCCTATTCTTTTTTCTTTTTTAAGTAGGCTCCATGCCCAGCATGCAGCCCATTGTGGGGCCTGAACTCATGACCCTGAGATCGAGACCAGGAGTCAGATGCTTAACCAACTGAGCCACCCAGGCGCCCCTGGTCCTATTCTTTTTTAAACGTGTTTATCTATAAAAGTCATTTACTCAAAGTCCAATACATAAAACATAAAATGGTAAATATTCTCATTTAGTAATGGCTAGAATCCCACCCAACCTTTAACCCCCACCTCAACCTCCCTTGCAGAACCTTCTAGAAAGCCCAAGCTTCTCAGAGCAAACATTGGAAACCCAGTCCCCACACTTCACAGGTCAAGGAAAGTGAGGCCCAGACAGATTACGTGACTTGCCTGGGACCCCAAGGCTTCTCAGTAAGAGTCAAGAGAAGAACCTGACTCTTAGCCCCGCGCTCTCCTCATTTCACCAAGTGTTGACTAAATATAAGAAAGAGAGCACTAACCCTACAACAGAATGAGCTGCCTTGGAATGGAGCGATTGCCTATCTGCAGGTTGCCAGAACAGCCTGGTGGCCACATGTAAGGTCTGCTGGCCACACTGCTGTGAGGAGCTAGACATTTGTGCAGTCTCTTCTCAAAGGCTCCCACGCACTACCCCGTCCTGCTTCACTGTAGCCACAGGATGCTTGGGGAAGCCTGCTCTTGAGAAGCGACGCAGCCCCAAAGGGGAGCCCCTGCCCATCCTCACTGGTCCCCAAGCCGCTGCCTTCTCCTATGGAAGCAGGCTAGCTGAAATGAACAGTGGGTGCAGCGTGAGTGAGCAATGGTGCACCACCAGGTAACACATCCCTAAGCCAAGTCAACAACTCCAGGCTCAGTGCGTATCAGGCTGAGATATGACAGTGACTGTCAGTCACAGGAAATATCATCAGGGAGGTTTAAAATAATAAAGCTGCCTCGGAACTCGTAATACAGATGATCCATGCACAAGATGGCAGCCCCTGCTCCAGATTACTGAGCTGTGGGAGGGCAGGTCAGCCCAGGTGTGCTCGTGAGTGTGTGTCCACCTGCAGAAATAACACCAGCGGTGTGTCTTCTTTAACTGAAGGAGGAAACCCCACCGTGCAAATGCTGGTAGGGGAAGGAGGCAGACCGGGGAGAGCCAGGGAAGAGGAGCAGGAAGGATCCGCCCCGAGACCAAAGACCAGCCCAACTACACAAGCCCAGACCTGGTGGTCAGCAGAACGAGCTGGAGGCACCGGATGAACTCTACCCATTCTCTGCTGTTTCCTGATACTGGGCAAGTAGCGAGTGACAGTGACACAGCCAAATGTTCTTAGTGGTTATGGCTTTTTAGGACTATGTTTTGGTTCGCTCTGTGTGCTGGTCTTCTTTTTTCCATGGTGTGTGTGTGTGTGTATGTGTTTTCTCCTAACATAAGCTAGTGGGTACCTCAAAGCCATGTCCTCTGAAAAGCCCATTAATACAGCCAGCTCCACATCAGGCACTCCCTCCCTGTGAGCCTCAGAGATGGCTCCTGGCAAAGGCCTCTGAAATGTCAAGCATGGGGACACACGTACCACATACCAACACATAACATTCTGTGGGGTGGGCAGCTGTGCTGGAGGGGACGAGTCCCTTCCCCCAGCATCACAAGGGGTTCAAACCCCAGCTCTTCCACTTAGCAGCCGTGTGATATAAGCAAGTTACTTAACATCTCTGAAGATCCCAAGACACACAGACGTGTGCACGAGCTCTGGAACCTTCTGCAGATGTCAGATGTCAATACTATGGCTGCACGTGCCTACGGAGTTTCCTACTACCTGTAATCTCCAGATTACTGTACTACCTGCAGAACACATCTATGTTGGTACAACAGTGCTCTCCATTTATTACTATCAGTGCTAGGATGTACAGCTAATAAAGCTATGCACTCTCTCTCCTAACAATTATACTGCTCCCCGATACTAGAGGATATTTTGTCCAGTAGTTCTGGCAACAGTATTCATCATAATATTCCCATGTGTTGCTATTCTCTCCCTAAGAAGACAGTGATCTCCTGAGGAGAGATCTCATCTGACACTTCTGTGTCCCCTGTAAGATGAGCATCATCCGACAGGCACTCAGCAAACGTGTGATTGACAAAAGACCCAGGGAACTCCCGGTGGATGCCACCTGGCTGGCCACGGGCCTGGCCCCTGGAAGGGAACTGGTCCGAGAGCCTCCGTTCAGCATATTCCGGCCGAGAGTCCTCATGTCCCATCCCACCCAGAGAGCCAGGTCCACAGCCCATTACCCCACAAAAGGAAAACTGGCTTTTGGATCAGAAGCCCCTCCAGATCCAAAGAGGGAAAAGAACAAGACATGGCCATCTCATCGAACTACCTGGTCCATCCGGAAACAAGAGCAGCTCCCCAGGGCTCCTGACACCACATGGCATGGGCTCGTACGTCTTTCGGGTTTGGGCAAAGCCGAGCATGGATGGGTTCAGGGTTGGGGTTGGGGGGTGAGAGAGCTGAGCGTCACGCCCTCAGCTTCCTTGTCCACCTCTTCTTCATCACCTTGTCAACTCCACAAGTCACAGCAGGAGAGAACATTTATTATCATTGCTATGATAATTATAGTCTGTGTGCTCACAGAGGACTCTGGACCTGTGACTTGCTGCTTCTCTTGCGTTTGCAACTCAGTATCTCCAGCCAAAAATACTCCCGTTATCAAATTACGCCCAGCTTTTTCTCCCCTCTGCCTCTGTACTCAGGGCAACTCTTCCCCATCCTCCAGCACGCAGCCAGTTCTTCGTACCCCCCTCACCCCCATCCCACCACCCGCCTCCCTCCTCCTTCCCACAAGCAAAATAGCAATGTGCTTAAGGTTAATACACCCCCCGCCAAGCCCCCGTCTAATGAATGACAGCTTAATGATGTGCACATCTCCTGAAATAATTCCTACTTCTAATAAGCGTGTTAGTCAGCACTTACACCGCCCTCGTCAACTGGCACAGGGTAGTAGTGCAGGGTGCGGTTTATGTGCGGGGGATGCGAAGGGGCCTCCCTGCCATCCTCTCTGATCAGAGATACCCGGGAGCAAAAAGCTGCTCAGGAACATGACAACCAGCAGCAGGGGTCACTGTGCCGCCTGGGAAAGGAGAAGGCAGAGGCCAGACGGAAGGATCAACATCTCAGGGGTCGGCTGATCACTAGGCAAGAGAGAAGTCATTTCCAAGATCCCTAAGAGACAGCAGCTGGACACTGCAGGGGCCGGCAGCCTCCCCACGCCCTCGGGGGTGCTCCCCTGGATTGATAGTATCACTTAGGAGGGTCCTTAAGCTCTTCTTCTCTCACATGTTTTCATTTGCTCCTTTGATGCAAATTCTCCCAGCTTTTTCAGCTGTGCGCGTCTCCTCTATCTGCTTAGACAACAGACGTCTGACCCCCCTTCTAGCATGGAGAGTTTCTGGATATGAGACCACAGTAAATACTAATACTAGTGTCTGACAGCTGCTCTAACAAATGACCACAACTTGGTGGCTTAAAAACAACACAAATTTTATTTTATTTTTTTTGGGTGGGGGGAAAGGGAGAGGGAGAAACAGAAGAATCTCAAGCAGGCCCCACGCCCAGCATGGAACCCGATGCAGGCTCGATCTCACAACCCTGAGATCATGACCTAAGCCAAAACCAGGAGTCAGACGCTTAACTGAGTCACCCAGGCGCCACCCCTCCCCTAATTTATTTTCTTACAGTTCTGAAAGTCAGAGGTCCAAAATGGGTCTTACTGAGCATAAGTCAAGGTGTCAGCCGGGCTTGCTCCTTCTGGAGGGTCCAGGGGAGAATCCGAGTTCTTGCCTGTTTAACCTTCTGGAGGTCGGCAGCATTCTTTAGCCAGTGACCCCTTCTTCCAATCATTCCAGCCTCTGGCCTCCACTGTCCCGTCTCCTACTCCCCCCCACCCTGTTATAAGGACCCCTGTGATGATGTCTGGCCCATCCAGATAATCCAGGATAATCTCCCCATCTCGAGACCCTTCACTAAATCAGCTCTGCAAAGTCCCTTCTGCCATGTAGGATAATACATACATGTTGCAGAGACAAGGATGTGGACACCCTGGGGGGCCAGGCTCCAGCCCACCACAGTCAGAGTAAAATGTGCCCCAGCTATAAAACAAGGTTGCTGTGGAGCTTAAGTGGAAAAGATACTGTAAAAACACTTAACAGGGCGCCTGGTGTGTAAGTGGCCGATGACTGGTCGGCGTCCTCGTTACCAAACACAGGGAACTCATGTGACAGGTCTGAACACCTACTGTTGACCAGGAGCTCTGATGCAGATTACCGCCCCGTATGCTCACTGCCAGCCATGAGATGGATGTGGTCGTCCCTCTTTTGAGGATGAGAAAACAGGCTCAGAGAGTATGTGGCTTGTCTAAGGTCACACATATTGACAAAGGGCCAAGCTGAGGTTAAGATCCAGATTGATCTGAATGGGCAGATAACAAACGTTCAAGCAGCACTGTTACCTGACCCATTCTTTTACCAAATCATGCTCCGTGGCAGAGTAGTAAAACAGATTCCTGCTCCCCACCCCCACTGGCGATTCTGATTCTGTATACGGGGAGCGGGGCCTGGAAAGACAGCTCACCCTTGAACAATGTGGGGGATGCCAATGCCCCAAGCAGTCAAATTTAACTTTTGATTCCCCCAAAAACTACTAACAGCTAACAGTTAATTGGAAGTAGCTAAAACTACTAACAGTTAATTGGAAGCCTTATGGATAACATAGTCTATTAACACATACCTTGTATGCTACATGTATTATATACTATACTCTTACAACAGAGGAAGCTAGAGAAAAGAAAATGTTACTGAGGAAATCATAAGGAAAAGAAAGCGTGTCCATAGCACTGTACTGCATTTACCGAAAAAAAAAATTCACATATAAGTGGACCCATGCAGTTCAAACCCATGCTGTTCAACGGTCAACTGTGTGTGTGTTTTTAACAAGCTAACCATGTTCATTAGGATGCTTGGGCAAGTTTATAAAACAAGAGCCTAATCCACCCCCAAATAGTAACAGTATCCTCTCTGCAGTCACACTCAACTCTCATCCCTTTCAAACACACACACCCACATGCACACGCACACACATAAACACACACACAAAATCAGACGGTTTCTCAACAGCAGTACTACAGACATTTGGGGCCAGGTAACTCGGTATCAGGGGCTCTCCCGTGCATCGAGGGATATGGGACGGCCTCCGTGGCCTCCACCCGCTAGATGCCAGGAGCGCCCTCCCTGCCCCCGGGGGCTCCCAGGAGGAGGGCAGGGCTGCAGACATCTGCAAGCCCACAGCTCCACTGTGGCCTGGGCGTGTGCAATGAGCCAAAAGTCTCTGCTCCCCAACACCCCCATTTGCCTCCCTCGCTCCATGACCACCTCCATCTCTCCCTCCCTGTAGGTTTTTCTTTGTCTCTCTGGTGCCATAGAACATGGAGGAACTAATCAAGGCTTTGTGGGGCTTTTTTTTTTTTTCTTTTTTTCCTCACTGCTGAATAAGCCCAGGTACTTTTATTTTGATGAAAGCTGATACCTTCAGTGAAGACAGTACAGAAAAGTTCTCTGAGTCCTGAGATATAAGATTATTACAATTTTGCCTGACCCAGGTTCTCAGAGAAGGATGAGCTGATACAGCGATCTTAGGTAAAGACCCAAGAACAGGCTGGTTCTCAGAGGTAGGCAAGGTGCATGTTTGGATTCCAGACTGCCCTTTATGAAAAGGTAAAAAGACAACCTTCCGTGCAAACTGTATTTGATGTAATTAATTGGCAAGGGTGTCCTACACAGAACACGCACTTAATTCCATTTCAAATTAATCTTATTTCACTAGCAGAGTGTAATCTGAAAAAGAAAATGTTTTAAAAAGCCAACAACAAAAATACCCAAATATTAAGCATAAATGTCTTGTCCCATTTTCACAAGGCAAATGCAACTGACTTTCAGATGAGGGCTTCATGCCAACGCTAACTACCCATGCAAGGGCTTGGCAACATTCAAGCTGGCCCAGCAGAAAGAACTCAAAGCAGACCTAAGAATTCCCCAAACCAGGAGAGTACCAGAGAAGTCCACAGAGTGTGAGGAGGACTGCAGGAGACCTGAGGAAACGGTGCAGAGCTCACTCCCTCCAGAAAACCTCCCCTGGCCACTACGGACTCCCACGATCCCCCTCTTTACATGCTTTGGCACAACCACATGCCCCTCACATCCAGGTAGACTCTTGCCTTATACCCTCCCCCCACCCGGCCCCCAACTCTGTCCCAACATCCTTGGCACCTGTAATACTTTGCTGAGCATACCTGTTTATGTATCTGTCTCCCAGTCAGACCGGAGTGTTCCAGAGGAAAGTACTAGTGTTCGCTCACTCCAGGAGCCTTAGCACTTGACACCAACAAGTGTTCAATACCTGCTTATTTAATGAAAGAAAAGGAGAGAAGGGCAGGAGGGAAAGGGCTACATTATCATGTACTTGCCAGGGTCAGAAGCAACAACTCAGCTCTGCCTCCAGCTTCTTGCTATTCAAGAGAACACACCTTGTCTCCAAGCTAAGTGAGAATTCTTGGCTTCAGGGATGCGTCTTTTCATCTGCAGAAGCCCATCCTGCTCCCATGGTACTAACCCGGCACTGGAAACATAAACGCCAGTGCCCTTCAGTCCAAGAGGGAGGCAGTCTAAATGCCATGCCCAAGGCCGAGGCAGCCCTGCAGTCTGCCATTCCGTCCTTACAGAACTGGTCCCAGCTGTAGATGGGGCTACATCTCCTTGTTGTCACCAGGAGCACGCCGACCACTGGCTTGCTAGGTCGTGACTCTACAAGCTGAACCTCTCTGTGCCCCCCGATCAGTACACGCGCACATCAAGTGCTGACGGATGCCTCATCACGGACTGGGTGTCCGTCTGCCTGAGGCTCAGTGGGGAATCTTGCAGAATCCCCTGACTTACAGGCATCTTTGTATTCCTAACACCTAATCAAGGCCTTGCACCTCACAGGGAAAGGAGAAACCTTTATCAAGCATTTCCATGCCTCAAGCCTTGTGCTAGCTGCTTTCGACATATTCTCTCATTTATTCCTCAGTGACGAAGGGGCTCTCGCTTATCCCCATGTTACAGATGGAGAAACTGACACTCAGAGGGTTTACGTGTATGCTCAAGGCCACAGCTAAACAAATAGCAAATCAGAGATCAAGACCCAGGCTTTTAGCTCTAAATTCCACATTGCTTCCAGGGCACCATACTTCATCTCCAGAGTGGACATACGATAAAAGCTGGTTGAGTTAAACTGAATGCCCGGAACACTCTAGAATTGAATGCACACACAGACCAGGCTCCTCAGAGCTTACTGCTGCTTGTTAAAATTATTCTTGGCTAACAAGAAATAATTAGAGTCTCTGGAGTACAGTCCACTAGAAATATGTCCTTGGGAATCAGAACATAAAACAAGCCTAAATAGGAATGTCTCTGCTGGCTGGTGAAGTTCGTAAAATCATACGCTTTCCGTGCTGAGAGGGATGCTAGAGACCATGGAGTTCCCGTCCATGCTGCACAGAGAGGCCAACGCAGGTGTAGATGGATGATGACTTGTTCAAGGTCACCCATCAAGTTGCAGCCATGACAGGACCAGAATCCATGATGGTCCCTCCTTGCTCCCTCTGTGTCCCAGCATCCCGATTCTGAACACCCTGGCTGCTATTTCTTGCTGCCCACAGCCCTGAACCCAGGCTCGCAGAAGGACGGCTGGCCAAATCTTTCTTGTCAGGTAGTTGGGACTCGTGGCCACAGACGGAAGCTGCCACATCATCTCAGCATTTAATCAGCCGCAAAAGCCATTTCCCGCCTCGTTTGCTCCACTGCCAGAAATATTATCCTTAAATAATCAACACACGGCAGACACCCCGCGAGGGACAACACTGTCTTCCCTTTTCCTGGGGAAATGGTCAAATCAACACAGGCTGATTTCAGAAAGAGACGGGGAGGCTGCTCAGCCTTTGAGGCCTGGGGGTTAACAATGCAGCCTTGCAAAATCGAGTCATAAACCCCAGAGAGCCTCCGAGGACAAGGAGAGCCTCCTTCCTGCTGTCACGGGAAGGGCTGGGACAGTCCGTTCAGTCCAAAGTAAAGGCGGATCTCCCACCGAGAGCTGTGAGCACAGGGGTGGCAAGCTGGGTAGCAGAGGGGCTGGGGGGAGGGCAGGGACCGTAAGGGCACCGAACAATTATTCGGCAGTTTCCGCTTCACCCGGA
This sequence comes from Neomonachus schauinslandi, assembly GCF_002201575.2. Lineage (NCBI taxonomy): Eukaryota > Metazoa > Chordata > Mammalia > Carnivora > Phocidae > Neomonachus > Neomonachus schauinslandi. Next base: position 130,270,875 of record NC_058408.1, on the reverse strand, counting down.
GGCACAGACCCCACCTTTTCCCAAAACGGATGGGAACTGGCTTGCAAAATTAAACACGACATAGAATATTATCTTTTATAAGGTCAAACTTAAAACTATAATCAAAAAACAATTCGAAAGGAGCAGAGAACAGGTATTTCCAGTTCTTGAGGATGCTCAGGTCATTGAGAGATGGAGGAGATCAGCACGGTCTGGTTTGTGTGACCTGGGCTGACACCTGCAGTTTGAGCTGTTCGTCTCACTGATCTCTCCAATCTGTCTCAATATCCCCATGTGAAAAATGAGGAACCTGAAGCTCAGAGGGGCGAAAGACCTTGACCGGCAACACACAGCTAGTGTCGGGCTCCCAGTTCTGAGCCCCTGCTCCCCGCCCCCATATCCGCTGGCAGGGATGCGCCGGGAAATATTTTAAACACCGGCTCTCGGAAAGAAAAAATAAAAGAGCCCTGATTTATAGCATTCACCAATTTCCATAGTGTAAATATTGTCATCATGGCCAATTTCAAGCAACTCATGTGCATTACCCAGTTCAAAAAATTCCTGAAAAGGTATCAGTCAGTCCTCAAAGTCCTCAAAGTCCCCACCACTGCTGGGGAGGGACAAGGGGTTTCTCAGTGCACCGCCTGCCTACCTGCAGGAGCTCACAGCCTGATGATGTCCTGCGAGAGCACGGCATGCTGGGATGAAGGGCCAGGCCTCAGTCACCCTGAGAGAGCTGACCCCCTGCCAGCCACCTTTCCAGTCTCCTGACCTCCTCTGGAAGCCTCGGGGCTCACACCTATGTTGTTCCACTGCCTAGATATCTATTCCTTCATTTCTCATCCTAAACGTTGCTTCTCCAGGGAAGTCTTCTCTGAGGTTAGGTCTCTCTGTAGGACACTCCTACAACACCAAGACTGAAATGACAACAATTCAGTATTATGTGATGTGTCCATCCTCTGTCCAGGGATCTCAAGGACCTTTTACAGGGTCAGGGGTCAAGCAGCCATTCCATGAGTCAAACCCCCCTACCTTTGCACACAGAGGCTCCCATTTCCCATGTGAGCTGAACCTATTAGTTAACTGCATCCACATGGAATCTGAAGAACAGGAAATCTTTGAATTGGAAGGCAGGTCATCTAACACACCTTCTCACACTTGAAGGTGCACAGAATCCCAAGATAGTGCTAAATGCAAATTCCAGTTCAGTAGATCAGGGGTGGCACCTGAGATTCTGCTTTTCTACCAAGCTCCCAGGTAATGCTGATGCTGCTGATCTTTGGACCACACAGTGAGTAGCAAAGATCTCACAGATCTGCACTGTCCAGTACCATACCCATCCAAGCACTGTGGCTACTGAGCACTTGGCTCATGGCCAGTCCCAAGTCAGATGGGCTACAAGTACAAACTCTACACCAGATTTCAAAGGCTTAGTAGGAAAAAGGATACAAAACACCACATTAATAATTTTATGTATTGAAATAATATTTTGGGGGCACCTGGGTGGCTCAATCAGTTAAATGTCCTAGGACCAAGCCCTGCATCAGGCTCCCTGCTCAGCAGGGAGTCTGCTTCTCCCTCTCCCTCTGCCCCTTCCCCCTGCTCGTGCACTTCTCTCTCTCTTTCCCACTCTCTCTCTGAAATAAATAACGCCTTTAAAAAATTTTTTTAAAGAAACAATATTTTGAATATACTAGGTTAAATAAAATAAATCATGCAAAATATTTCATGAGTTTTTTGGGTTTTTTTTCACTTTTTAAAATATGGTTACTAGAAAATTTTAAATTTCCTATGGAGCTAAAGTTGTATTTCTACCAGACAGTGCTATCACAGATCTTCCCGTGAAACACAGTAAACCCCACAAAAGCAGCATCCCTGCAGAGTCCCATGGAACTGTACCGCAGCCTCATCATAGGAGTCCCTGTTCCTCTTATATACAGTGAGGACCCACACTCAACTCTGGAAACGCTGAGTTCATCAAAATCAAATAGATTCCTTCTCTATCAGATTTCTCAGAACCTTTATCTGGCTCCTGCCCCTTGTGAACTTCCAACAAAGGCTACAGTGTAGTTTGGGGTTTCTCAAACTGCTTTGACCTCTCTATGGCAGCAAACTGTTCCAGACTTGCTTTTCAGGCAAATTCCCATGTCCTATCCCAAGCTTGCCAAATTGGAGTTTCTGGGGGTGGGGTCCAGGAATCTAATTTTTTTAATGATCAGATGATTCTGATGAAGTTTTCTTGGAACCACTCAAAAGTATACTTTGACTGCTGCTTGAATACCCCTCAAAACAAGGAGCTCATCACCTCACAAGGCAGCCTGTTCGACTACTGGGCAGCTAACGCTGGTGTAACAGCTATTACCCATTGGTGGTATTATATCACCAGCATCATTACCCTAAATGGCCCCCAAAAGAAGAGTCATCGGATCAATATCACCAGCATCATTACCCTAAATGGCCCCCAAAAGAAGAGTCATCTGACCAAAGGTCATAACTTATAAGATCAAGTCAGGACTTAGGGCTTGCCAAGCCAAATCTTTCACTTTACAGCTAAGGAACTAAGACACACAGAATGGGAAATCATACTCAAGGTCACACATGCAGACAGAAGTAGACATCAGACTCCAAGTCAGTGCTCACCCCCGACAGCCCTGCCTCAGACCTTGGCAGCAAAATGCCCCTCTGGCTCTGACCAGACAGATGTCCTAGACCACCCAGAGGCCAGGTGCCAATTCCTGGTGGGCATCCATTAGCTCTAACAAGACATCCTGAAGACCCCTCCCACCCCCTCTAAGTACCAGAATGAGACCCTGGTTATGCCTGCCATCCTCTTCCACCTGACACTGAATCTCGCACCTAGGCCCCCAGCTCCTGGCAGGCATCTCACCCACCTGGGCACATTCCCCAGAGCTCGGACAGCAGCTGATCTTGCCTCAAGGGGTGGGAATGTCCACTGCAGCATGCCAAATACCTGACCAGATACTTATGTTCCAAAACTGCTCCCAGACATGGAAACAGCCAGCAGTACCCCTGTGAGCACAGTGCCTGGGGCAGCCTCCAGACCCAACCTCTGCGAACTGGCCTCACCCTGGCTTTCCCTCTGGCTATAAGCTAACAGAAGCCCAACACACAGCAGTCTAGAAGCTCCCTGGGGGGTGCCTCATTTCTCCCTCTCAGCGTTCCCCCTGGGGAGCTGTGAGGAGCCCACCATCTGTGAGCCCCTCACACATAGATCCAATTCCTTACGTGGAAGTAAACTGGTGGTTCTCTGACCCTCTCTTCTGACTCTCATGAACACAGGGGAGGCGGGAGGTTTGAGAGAGGCCCAAGCAAGGAGACACAGCAGTGGGGAAAGAACAGAGTGAAGCCTGATGTCAGTCTATGCAGAGAGAGTGCTCAAGAGTGGAGCTACTCTCTCCGGACATTCAGATTCCATCTGCAGAGGGAGGAGGACTCCGTGAGCTGCCCTTGCCCCAGAACCTCCCTCCATGTCCAGGCCTTTCCACACTTGTCCATACGCTCGCTCTATGCACTCACAGTGTGCCTCCAACGTCAGGTTACTCCGGTGTCACTCGGGAGGAGGAAGGCCTCCAATTAGGCAGAGAAGCAGATGCTTCTTGCATAGACAATTGGGCTGGAGGGAGCAAGGGGTGATTTGTGAAGCTCCTGAATAGCAAATTCTCCATCAGGAGAAGCTCAACAAGCACTGAATGACTAATAAGCACCATGGAGAATGAAACTTCACCATCGCCTTCAAGCGCCTCAGTGGCTTATTATAGGTGCTCTGTGTGGTGGCCATGGATACCACACAGTCGAGGAAAACAAAAAATCAGATTAGCAAAATGATGGGTTTTTTCTTTCCTGTGTATCAAGACTTCTCCTCCTCCACCCACTTCCCCTGGCCCCATCTCGAGCACAACCTCCCATCAAATATTCCTTGCATTATAGAACGCAATTTACAGATAGAAAAAGTAGGGCTCTGGGTTTTTTTTAATCTAACAAGTTCTCAGATTTCTCAAAAAGATGCCTTGTTCACCACCTCCTCCCTACTGAACGCCAATCGATGTGCCTACTTATCTCCTCCTGAAGGAGGAAGAGTGCCTACACCAAATTATTCTCAAACTTTGGTGCACATAAGAATCACCTGAGAGCTCACAAAACAGCAAATTCCTGGTGCCTTCCCTATGACTCGGATTCTGCGCATCTACTCTGGAGCTCAGGAAACCATCCTGATAACAAGTCAGGCACACCTTAAAAAGCTCTGCTCTAACAGTTTTAAGCAACCCAGGTCATGAGAATGTACTTAGAGGTTTCTTTTCAGAAAATATGTGACTCAAGTGTTAATTCTGCTTTATCCAGTTAAAGCTCTGGGTTCTCCTTCCCTGCATCTGTCCTGCCCTGGACCCCCGTGAGCTTTGATGCCGCTTCACCTGCAGTAAAACAATTCAGTGAGCGGCACCTACTGGCCATCTTTGACATTACAGCTAAGCTCTAAAAGACGTGTAAATGCCGAAGAATTAAAGGAAAGAGGGGAGGGCCACAGTTCTAAAGAAAGTGGTGACACTTAGCCTAAGGGCTTGCCACAATCAAGTCCTCTGGAGTCAGCAGTACAAAAAGGCATTATTTCTACAGGCCTGGGAGCTAGGTTTGCGCCTATTATCTTAAGGTGAAATTTATTTTAGCATATAGGCCAGAGATCCCAGGTCTCCTTAGAGCTTTTCATTTAATCAGTGATCCAGAAAACAGACCTTGCCAACTTTCTTGAGAAGGTCATTTTCTCAGCTGCTCCAGCACACAGTAGGTGTACCAACATTGACCACTAACTCAATAAGTATTTACTGATCATTTTCTCTATGAAAATCATGGGCTGTATCAGAACAAGTCATAGAACAAGCTCTTGGAAGGCTTACACTTGAACTGGGAAAATAAGACCTTGAGAATCAGAACCACATCTTGGGTGTGGAGGGTGAGGAGGACTGGACATGAAGCTACCCACCAAAAAAAAAAAAAAAAAAGACAAAAAACTGGAGGAATGTGCGCCCAAAGAATGGCCACTTTCCTATCCTTCCTCTAAAACCAGAAAAACTAGAAATCTGACATCTGTTACATAAGCAATAATGAGTCTTACCCACCATAATGGAGTACAGGTAATATTTATGTTAAATTAAACCCCACAGGCAGTCATGACCGAGAAAATGATGGAAGAACATGTCACACTGTGACATCTGGGGAGGGGACAGGAAGAAGGTATCATTCAAGTTATAATGCAGAGTTATGCCCTTTATGTATTATGGCCCCACATCTCCTTGAGCCCAGGGGGTAGCATTTGCTCCTCCTTCCACTTACAACTTCCCCAAATCCTGTCTTTGTCATGGTCCCTACACCATCAGCAAGAGAAAGCCAAGGTGAAGGCCCAACTTGCGGCCAGGTTGGAGGCCAGCCTCCTCCAACCATCAGCAGTTTGAAGGGCCCTTCCTTTAATAAGTCATCCATCCACACTTCATCTACCCACTGCATGCCCAGCACTGTGTCTGTGCTTAAGATGCAAGACACAGCCCCTACTCCTCCCACAGAGCCCACACAGGACACAGACAAGCCAACAAGCCCTGTGCATGCAATGTACTAGGAGGAAGGTATACAAGGATGTCACTTGACTCACTTCCCACAGTGCTCCCCTCACTCACCACATGGGAGTCGGGGTGGGGCTCCAGCACCAGGACAAGGAGGCAAATATCAACCAGATCTGGTGAAGGCTTCCACTCCACCAAGGCTCTGTGACCCACCTCCTCTGCTCCTCTCATGGATAGCAACAAAGTCAGACCACAGCCTTACCCTCTTGGTTTTCTCTAGCCTCATTTTATAGCTTCAGGGGGTCTGCACCAGACTTTGTCTCACTCACTCTCTCCCATGCTGACTGTCTCCTGGGTCATTTCTCCTGAAAGCATCAGGATCATACATATCAGAGTCAGAGAGAAGAGCTGCTTCCAGATACTCCATAAGATAAGGAATTCTCCAGGAAACAAGGCAAATTTCCACCATCTGTGGCTCCAAAAGGCAAGTTGGTGGCTGTGGATACCAGGATGTCCCCCAACCCGGGCCTCGATGAGGTAGCACGTGCAGTGGCTAAAACCACAGACTCTGTAGCCAGACTCCCTGGGTGAGAACCCCAGCTCTGACACTGACTAGCTGGGTGACCTTGGACAATGCATTTAACTTCTCAGGAGCTTGGTCTCCTCATCTGTGGAACAGTACCTGACTCACAATGTTACGATGAAAATTAAATGAGTTAATATAATGTGCTTCAAATTATACCTGAAACAGAGCAAGAGCCTTGGAAATTTTTGTTAATTAAAATAATTGTTCTTCTTTCTTCCCATCAAACAGCAGATACGAAGGTCATCTAGATTCTACGCCAAGTCAGGTCACAACTCCCACCCAATGTCAACATTGCTGAAACAATATACACCATGTGCAGAGGACCAGCTGCAAGAGGGAACCAACCCTGACTGCCTGCCTACTGTAGACCAGCACTGGTGTGAGTATTTTCATATACATTATACATCACTTAATCTCTCAGCAACTCTGGGATGTCAAAATCATTATCTCAAATTTTACAGATAAGGAAACAGAGCCTCCGAAATTCCTCTGACCTGGTTAGGAACTAGAAACCAGCTCCAAGACTATAAAGCTTTGGAAGGGTCCATAAACCTCTTAAATTCTTCATGCTGGTATTTGTCTGTTTCCATAGAAAGATCAGAAATTGAGCCCAAAAGGGAATGGGGTTTATGAGGAAGAGTGGAGGGGTTATTTTCATAGATATTTTTGGGGAGACATCCCTCCTCTCTGTTCAGATCTGTGGAGAGAGAAATCACAGGGAACAGAGGGTGTGTGTGTATGTGTGGTAGAGGAAAAAACAAGGTTCCATGTGAGGAGAAGAAAGGTAAAGCTGGGGGCGCTGACATGGACCTAGAAAGAGGTTCTAGAGCTTAATGAGAGGAGTTTCTGGCAGGGTCTGATTCTTGGTAGAGATTCAAACCTAAGTCAATCTAGTTCTAACGACAAGCCCATCACATCTCCTGTTTTCTGTCAAAGGCAGACATCAATAATCTATCACAGCGCTCATGCCCTCAGGTCTGGAAGCAGTCCCAGCCTTCAGACTCCAGGAAGCCCCGCCAATCAACCAGAGTTGACTAGTAGATAAAATCTATTTGCCATCCCCTCTCTTCACCATGCTGTCAAAAGGAAATTAAGAAGCCCCCAGTCTTCAAAGGATGGGGAATCTACTTAAGGAAATGATTGGGACACAGGAAACAAGTGATAGTATATGTTCTTAGAGCTTGCTGGGTGAATCTTAGTTAAGAATTCTGAAAAAAAAAAAAAATCAATGGACTAGGCAATGCAGTACAATTAACCATGCTTTCAGACACTAATAATTCATTGCTTTCTTACCTGAAACTTCTAGGACACTTTATGATTAACAAATTACCATCACTTGACTCTCACAACCACCTCACCAGGCAGGCCGGTGCCTCGTCATGTGTAAAGCATAAATTCCTTATTAGTTTTCATGGTTTGTCAATTTTTTAAGTAGGCGATCACCTCTGCAAATAATTTCCTTTGCAATTCTCATCCCCCTCATTTCTTTTCCCTATTGTTGCATCAGCCAGATGCAACTGAGATGCTGCTCAGCGTGCGGTCCATGACGCAGCAGCACCAGTCTCACCGGCAGCTGGCGGAAAATGCAGACTCTCAGGCCCCGCCTCAGACCACTCAGAATCTGCATTGTAACAGGATCCCCAGGTGGTTCGCGTGCACTTAAAGTTTGAGAAACACTGCTCTACTACCTGTTGCGAAATAAAAATAGTAAAAAGTATCCTGATTCTTGTTCTGATTATAATGAGAACGTGTCTCTTCTTTCCGACATCATTTATGATGCTTATTATAAGTTTTTGACAGATATCCTATGTCAGTTAAGGCAGACAATTCTATGTGAATACTAATAACTATGAAAAAATTAGAGGTCTAGGGAAGTTAAGTGTCTGCCATGAGATCAGCCAGCTTGTAAGTAACAGATCAAGCACAAAAGTCCATGCTTGTGCTGCCCTCGTGCTGGCCGGCCATCACAGGTGAAGATGAACTGAGAACAAATTGTTCTTGCCTAGCGTGAGGCTCCCAGCCAACACATATTTGATGGATGGATGAATAAATGAATGATTGAGTGAATTTCACTGTACTTTGCCCGAGGTTCCCATCATCAACACACATTTGCTGAATGAACGGATGAATGTCATTGTATTTAGTTTTATGTAAGAAGTTTGTTTCTGCAGAGCTGAATGAACATTAAATTTTAGATCCTTGAATATTTGTGAACCACATGATTCAGTGTGCAAAAAGAAATCTCTATTTTAAGGTACTCTGCACTAAATCCTTTCACAAAGAGAAGAGGAAAAAAAGCTTGCTTCATGAAAATGTACTCTCCTTGATAGATTTTAATCAACAAGTGTTGATTGGGCACAGCTGTGTGCCTATAACTGTTTTTAGTTCTAATAAGGATTCAGAAGACATAGACAGTAGCTTTCATATTTAGCGTACGCCAGAATCACCTGGAGGGTTTAGGAAACCACAGATTGCAGATCTAACCCTCTTTCCCCAAGTCTCTCATCCAGTAGGTCTGGAGTATGGACCAAAAATTAGCATTTCTAACAAGTCCCAGGATGATGTGTCCAGGGATCATACGTTGGGAAGAACTGACCTAAAGTATCCTCCCTGCATCTAAGACAGTGGTTCTCACCTCAGCTGTACGTCTGAATCACCTGGGAAGCTTTTAAAAATACTGATGCCTGGTTCCTTCCAATGACCAGGCGAATCAGAATCTCTGGGAGTGGAGCCTGGGCACTGGAATTTTTTGTAGGTTCCCCAGGTGTTTCTAATGTGAAGTGAGGGTCGGGCAGCCCTGAGCCTTAGAGTTTAGCTGGGAAGGTAAGAGAGATATGCAAGAGGGGTCCCAGGGCACGGGGTGCCAGAAGCAGCTGGTACCAGCTGGAGAAAGCCAAGCGCCCACACCTCTTCCCAGCTCTGAATTGAGTCACATCACGTCACTGGCCTGAAACTGACCTCTGCAGGGGTATTTACACTGCAGAAATTAGCAAGTGCTACACATCAGGGCTCTCCCCCTTTCCCTAGAGAACCAGTTCTTTTTTTAAAACTGTTTAACGATTTTATTTATTTGACAGAGAGAGAGAGCACAAGTAGGCAGAGAGGCAGGCAGAGGGAGAAGGAGAAGCAGACTCCCCACCAAGCAGGGAGCCCGACGTGGGGCTCGATCCCAGAACCCTGGGATCATGACCTGAGCTGAAGGCAGCCGCTTAACCAACTGAGCTACCCAGGCGCCTCTAGAGAACAAGTTCTTAAACATCTACCAGCATACCACTGACAAGAAGGTAGATGGGATAGGTACCAGATGAACAGTCAGGCAACAATACCAGAAAGATGAGAAGAAGAAGAAATGCCATTGGGCTGGAGTGGTCATGGAGAACTTCATAGAGGTGGTGAGGCCAGGGGTGGACCATAAAGGATGGATAGGATCTGTGTGGAAAGAAGGCCATCTGCCTGGGGAGGGAAACAGGAGTATATGTTTGGATGTGGGACAGGGCAAGGTGCCTCTGGGCAGAGTGAGGATTCTTGTTGTAGAAAAGTGTTTCTCTGAAAATCTGACTTCAGAAGTTTAAAATTTCGTAGCATGGGATTCCATAGAAAAGTGCATACATGCTGTATAGGATCAGAGACTGGTCACACTTTCTGCAAGGATCATTGACAAAAGCCAGCCACAGAGTAATTATCCAGCTCTACGAATGATTCCTGGGGACCTCCTGACTTTGTACCAGTCAACAGCTTGCAGGCAGTGCCTGAGAAACACCCTCCATATTCTCCCGTTGATGATACTAGGCTATTTGATTCCATGCACCTCCTCCCAGAAGCCTTTAGGGGAAAAATTTGCATCTTCAAAATCCTGCGCTCATTCTCAAGGGGAGCTGGAACTGTCAATACCCATTCAGGATCCTGGAGCCTCTGTGAGAAGCAGGTGCATCTCAGTTTATTGGAAAACCAAGATGTCAGAATGAGAAAAAAAGTTGGCACTGGAGAGGAAGAGCTTCGTCTCTCCCTCCCTCCCCCTAGAGGTCAAAGACAGGCCTGCAGGAGCCCTCCCTTCTGCCTTATTCCTGGACTCAGAACTCTTGCCCTGGAAGGTTTCCACTCCTGTGTCTGGGGAGGGAAGAGGCGAGAACAAGAAAAATACCCATGAATATTTCATGCAGTGCCTCTGCTGACTTTTTAGTTCCCTGAACACCCATTAAAGTGCCACTATAATAATGTCATTGTTTGCTCGTCATTTTCTACCTGGCTCTTCGGGAGGAAAAAACCAGAAATAATAATTCCTTGCTCTGATTGGGAGGTCACAGAAAATCATCTACCACTTGCACGAAGGTTTCTGAAGATCAAAAGGCTAAACAATCACATTTTCATTTATTTGGCATCCTTCAAGCAGGTCAAATTCCACAGACGTACATTTTCCAGATAAATGAAGCTTACCCTTAAGCACCAGATTTATTTTTGAATTTGAACCATTTCAAATGGAACTTATTCTAGAATGGTACTCACTTCCCCTATTTACTTAGACAAAATACATGGAGTAAAATGTAACCTTTTTTGTAGTGCTTCAGAACCCTCATTGTGAACAGCCTGCATTTTTACCATGCTGGAATACAGGGTGTCTCAGCTTATTGTGATGCATAGGGCTATTTGCCCTGAATTAATAGCCTCACACGGATGAGCATTCTGGATTCGTGGTTCTGCTTTTTTTTTCTTAACACCTGTCCACCTTCCTGCAGCCAGTCTGCCCACCATCACGTCATGCCCACATCATGCTCTTTGCCTCAAGTGTGCATTCTCCAACCTACTTGCTTCCCAATTATAATTTGTTGCTCTAAATGTGCTAGGACTTGGGAAACTTTAACAACCAACATCATTATAACAGTATGTAGAGAGAGAATTAATAGGCTCTGAACAAGGGCCAAAGGCAGTGCTGGTTAAGAAAACCGTGTGACCTTGAGCACATTAAAACTCTCAACATCTTGCCTTCGCATCTCTAAACCGTATTTATTTCTTTATTTATTGTCTCTTGATACATCCTGGATAGCAGAGTTTGCGTGAGAAGCAATCCTTAATAAATGTCTAGTGACTTCTGGCGTTTAGTGATTTTTAATTAGCATGTGTACATATGGGTATTTACAGCTATTCATAAACACACAAACACACAAATATGTAACACTGACCATGCGCTAGGTGCTCTGGTTATGAAATCCTTTACACGATCAGCTCAGTCTGGCAGGGAGGCAAAGCTCACACAACCCCAGTCCTGCCCCATCTCTCCAACCCCACTCCCCCTCTCCTGCTGAGCTGCCATTCTCCAACCACTTCGGCAAGAGTGTGCTGGGCCTGCTGTCCCCTTTGGTGTTGTGCACTTTGCACTCCCCCCACCCCAGATCTTTGCCTGGCTGTCTCCTTCTGCTCTTTCAGGTCTCAGTTCAGCTATACCCACTCTGAGAAGCCTCCCTATGTCCAAGGCTCCCCACCCCCCTTCTACTGCATTACTTCGGTTTATCTTCTTTATACAACCCTCCATGATCTGACATTATCCCCTCACATACTTATCATCTACTTGCCCCAACGCCCATAAACTCCCTGAGCACCAGGGCCTCCTCTGTGTCAGCCACCAGCCCCGACTCCCCCAGGACAGCACCAGGTCCTCTGCGGAGCACCTGCTGAGCTGGAAAAGCAGCACAAAGCATTAGAATACAAGGCAAGTTACAGGGGTGGGGGGGAGCGCAGAGAACATGCACCCAAGCCTAGGAGGAGAAAAAGATCTCAAGAAGGTGAGTTCTAGGCTGGATCTCACAAAGTGCCTTTAGCATGTGGGCAAGGGAAGTCCAGTGGTATTCCAGATAAAAGGTCACATGTAACAGACCAAAAATATCTATGAAAATAACCCCTCCACAAAATCTCAGCCCAATGATTTCATGGCCAAGAATCCCTGCACTGCGGGGATGGCAGTAAGATGAGAGAAGCCCCTCCATTGTCCTTGCCCTCCCCAGGCGATGATTTTCCCCTCCACAAATCTAAGAGAGCACTCTCACTCTGTGTGGAGCCTGTGTGGGTTTCTAGAGCTACTATAACCAAGTACCATAAACTGGGTGGCTTCAACAACAGAAACTGTCTGTATCAGAGTTCTGGGGGTTGGAATCCAAGATCCAGGTGTGGACAGGTTGGCTCCTTCTGAGGGCTCTGAGAGAGTCTGCTCCATGCCTCTTCCCTAGCGTCTGGTGTTTGCTGGCAATCTTTGGTGTCCCTTGGCTGGTAGATGCATCACCCTGATCTCTGCCTCTATCTTCACAGGGTGTCCTTTCTGTATCTGTGTGCAAATTTCCCTTTAATAGGGACCCTAGTCACATTGTTTTAGGGGCCCACCCGACTCCAATATGAACTCAACTAATCATAGACACAATGACCATATTTCCAAATAAGGCCACATTCTGAGGTCCTGGGCATTAAGACTTCAACATATGAATTTTAGGAGAACACAACTCAATCCCTAACAGAGCCTCAGATTAAAATCCATTTCCCCTGGGGTGGCTGACTGGCTCAGTCGGAGGAGCATGCGACTCTTGATCTTGGGGCCATGAGTTCGAGCCCCCACAAAGGGTGTAGAGATTACTTAAAAATAAATAAACTTTAAAAAAGTAAAAATAAGCTAAAATCAGCTTCCTTAGCAGGGGCTGCCTCAGCAGGGTGAAGGCATGTGAGGGGTCACCCTGGGGAACCCATGGAGGCAGATGGGCCTTATCAGGTCACTAAGAGGGAAATACAAAAAGAACAGCCCCCTGACCCCAGGTGTAAGAAGCAGCCTTGGAGAAGAACCACAAGAAGGATGGGAGCTCTACTTGTTCTCATAGAGGGCCACCTGACCAAGAGTGCCCTACAGATCACATGATCAGCTCACAAGTCCGCTAAAGTCCTAGCTGTCATTTTAAAGTGATGAGGCACAGGGCATTCCGAAAACAGGATATCCTGGAGCCTGGACCTTGAAGAGAGCCTGGACAGATGGGGAAATGGGAGATTAAGCTTCTTGTCTGCAAAATGAGATGCTGGACAATGGCACCTATGGACCCTTCCTGTCATGGTGATCCACACCATCAGGTCCAGCTGTGGCACAGTTCACACCTGGTAGTCATCATCAAATAGCTGAAGAAAGGAAGGAATAAATGAATGAGCCCATAATCAGAAGGATAAAATGTAGTAACCCTCATTCTAGCTAACATCCCTAAAAAGAAAGAAAAAAAAAAAAAAAAAAGACCAGGAATGAATCTGGGTTAAAGATCATCACCCTCTGGAAGTAGTTAAAATCAAATAATATTGTAGCCACTGCAACAGAGTAGTGCAAACACACTGAGGGCCTAATTAGACTTCTGAATACATATGCACACAGGCCCTGTCGGAATTTTCTCTGCCTCCAACACAGATCTCAGACCTTTTCTCCCCCCCCCCACAGAATGTAGCAGTTGCTGGGGTTCAGTCTAAATCCATTCTTTGGCATGAGGGTTCCCCAGCAATCTGCCCTGAGAAGCATTTATTTCGGGGGCTAAGAATTCTCCTGTTTCCACGTCCCAGCCTGACAGGAGTTCTGCCCGCAAAGCGCTGAGAAGCTACAGCCAAGAATACAATTAAGAGAAGGACAGCCTGTAATCCCGACTTTCCCTTTGTACCTCAGACAACGGCGACCAGCATCAAGGCGGGGGGGGGGGGGGGGGGGGGGGGGGGGCGGAGAAACCGCAAATGCAAGCGTCAAGCACACGCCTGTGCGCCGAGCCATCCCCGGGGAAAATGAAAACTCCTCCCTTTAATGCCAGAGATTAAGAGGAGAAATCTCTTCAGAAAGGAAAGGAAGGGAAAGAGAAAGAAATAGGGAGAGAAAGTGCACACCCCCCAAACTGAATTGCAAACCACCACCACAGGGAAATATCCAGCTGAGAAAAAGCAAGAGGATAACCTATCCCCTCCCACTGCCACCCCCCCACCCGGCCCGACAACAAAACCCCAGCCCGCCAGACGAACAGGAACACAGACACGCAGGTGGGGGACCTGGAGCTGAAGCATGAAGGAGAGCACAAAACTCGGGGTGCCATCTCTAAGAGCAAAACTCAGCCTGAGGAAAGGGCCCCCGGGAGCCAGCTCTGCTGCTTCACCTGCCTGGTGTCTGAAGGACAAGCATTCCCAGCCTTGCCTCAGAGAGCTCTGCAAATGAGATGGAAATGAGCTTGCAGTGAGACTTGGGATGCACTGCAATCAGGCACTAATGGCAATTATTTAGTTTTAATAACTGGGTAATTGCTGACCAGACCAGGAGAGGCCAATGCCCTTGCTTTGCCAAGGAAACCAAGGGTTAGGAGTTAACTGCATAAAATTAAGTGGGTTGCTACCCTGGTCACTTGTAATTGGGCTGTGTTGCCACATGATGTGGGGACAGACCATTTGGGTCATCGGGACTCTGGCAGACCCACCTGGACAAAGCAGGCACAAACTTTTGCGAGCTGTAACTGGGCCAAAGAAAGAAAGAAAGAAACCCTTAACTTGGACAACAGCAGCTGTTCAATGCTGGAGTGGATTAGGTGTCTGAAGATAATGGTTGATCTTGAATGTGGATACAGACCTTCCAGTTTCAGGAAAAGCCAAGTGACTATCTCAGAGGGTCCTAAAAGCAGGTGGAACTGTTAAGGGGTCACATCCTTAGCATTCAGTCCCAGAAATTACTAATCTGAAATTCGGGGAGATTTCCCCATGCACCAGCACCGAGCATGAACATTCAGGATCCCAGTCGGATGTGCTGCCAGCCACTGGTTAAGGGAGGTACTTAATGTCCTAAAGGATTTGTATGGAAAATATCACCCTGACCCATGCCAGAGGGTCGATGCCCTGTGAGGTCCACTCTGATTCCACAGGCAGCCTCCACTCTGCATGCTCACTCCAGCCTCTGACTTTTCGCTCTGGCTTCTTCCACTCTCCGGATGATTTCTCCTCTCCCACTCAAACCCCACCTGGTACCTGCCAAGCTCCACCTGACCCCACCCTTACCCTGCCAAGAAAGGCCATTTATGAAGAAGGTGCTTGAGTGAGCATTACCTGTCCTGAACAGTTATCTACCCCTCCTGCACTCTTCAAGCCCTCAATCAATTGCAAGCTCAAAGGGTACTTAGAGACCATCTAGTCCAACATTATACATAAAAATAAACCAAGGCCCAGGCAGGTTACTTAGCTTATCCAGACATTCTTTTGCTAACTTCTGTTTCACATACTGGACTCTCATCTAGCCAATAGGCTGTATGTTTCTGAAAGACAGAGCTCCTCTATTATTCTATATGTTAATCTTCTATATACCCCCATAGTAGTTAAAATAGGACCAGACAGAAGTAGATCCTAAATAAATATCTGTCCATCATTGGACACTTTCCTCTCTGGTTTATTAATGACCTAACTCCAATAATAGTACTGTGGAGCTCAGAATAACTTTGACTTCCTCTAACCACACTGATGAGGAGCCACATAATAACCTAATAATTTTATAGAAGAGCACACCACTCTGGCTGGCATCCTGCATGTAGCAGGCATCAAGGAAGGGAGAAGGGACTGGTCCTTCACCCTTATGCAGACAGATCACAATTCAGTCCCCACACACTAACTGGGTGCATATTATTAGCCGGTTTTGTGTAGGGATGGCACTTGAGAGTCAAAAAAAAAAAAAGACAGTCCTTGCTCTTGAGGAGTTTCAATCTAACAGGACAGATAGAATCACAGAACATGATGACTCCGTGTGACAAGTGTGATGACAGAGAAAAGGCAAAGTAGTATCATTCTCCATCATTAAAGGAAACTCCATCTCTCTCTCGACTCACCACCATGTTCCCCATGAACACACCATGACTGGCTTGACGACTCGCCAAAGCCCCCAAAACACCTCTGCACACACTCTCCCTGCCCAAAATGTCCTCCTTTCCATGTAAATCTCACTCATCTTTGCAACTCAAGTTTCAAGTTCAATTCTAAATCATTTAGGATTATTCCTATTTCCTATCCAGGCTCTTCCTTAACTACTTTACCACTCGCCTTCTGCAACAACATTTACTTGGTCTCTTGTGATATTTCTTGTCCAATTCTTATGCTCTTACTTAACTTTCATGCACTCTTGTTATTGATCTAAATTTTTAAATTCCTTAATGGTGGGTCCCAAGTTCTCTTATCTCGAAAATTCACACATGGACAAGTCTCAGGTGCACAGCAGGTGGTCAATATATCTCCTTGCAGAATGACTGCGTGAATGAGTGAATGAATGAATGTGCCCTATCAGTAGTCAGGTTTCAGCTGTTGTTCAACAATTCCAGATAAATCTGTCCTCTGGGTGTCTCTTCCCCATTAAACACTAAAACAGACACATGATACTATTTTCAGTCAAACAGAATGAGTTCACCTGGAATGCATTAGCCACAGATCTCTGCTAAGATTAGCTAGGTTACTTCAATAGCACCTTTTCTAATTTAATTTTTTCTCTGGCACCCCCCCCTCCAACCCACCCTGACTCCATCTGGACTTTTTTAGTGCTTGGGGAAAAGCAGAAAATGAGTAAAGCGAGCTGGCAGGAATGGGGTATAATTCTACGGTTCACACTGCCATCCACTAATGAGTGGAATAACTCTTTACTGATGCTAATAAACGAGATGCCGATACATGGGCATGGAGGTCAGGGCCCAGCCTGGTGGGGGCCCAGCAGGGACTGACTTCTGTAATTGGTTTTCATTCCTCTATGGATATCCCAAGCTACAAGCGGGCTGGATGGAAATCATTTCCTGGGTAAATTTCCATGTCATAGCACAGCAAGCAAGGCCAAGGGCCCAAACATTGTGCTCAACCACCAAGTCCAGGGAAGCTTATATTTCAGTGTCTCTCTTAACTTCTCCCATCCCAGCACCTAAAACCAGAAATGCCAGTGGATAATGGGATTTTTCCCCACTGTTTTGGACTTTGTCTCTAACATCTGCTGGTAGGCGTAAGTGCACAGCAGAAGTCCCTCCCTCTACAAGGTTACAGTCAAAGGCAAGCATTAAGGCAGAAGAGCCCATGACCCGAATCTGGCCACACATCCAAATCACCTGCAGAGCTGACCAACAACATCTGGAGAGATGACGACTTAGCGGGTCTTGGGAGGGACCTGACAGTCTGATTTTTAACATGGGCCCCAGATGGTTCGGATGTAGCCGGCCTATATGACACATTGATAAACAACATGGAAGCACTGCATCATATAAACCGAATTTAAATTAAAAACAAAAACAAGGGGCGCCTGGGTGGCTCAGTCGGTTAAGCGACTGCCTTCGGCTCAGGTCATGATCCTGGAGTCCCTGG
This sequence comes from Neomonachus schauinslandi, assembly GCF_002201575.2. Lineage (NCBI taxonomy): Eukaryota > Metazoa > Chordata > Mammalia > Carnivora > Phocidae > Neomonachus > Neomonachus schauinslandi. The sequence goes on along the minus strand of NC_058408.1, from coordinate 130,253,388 downwards.
ATCGAGTCCCGCATCGGGCTCCCTGCTCGGCGGGGAGCCTGCTTCTCCCTCTGACCCTCCCCCCTCTCATGTGCTCTCTCTCTCTCTCATTCTCTCTGTCTCAAATAAATAAATAAAATCTTTAAAAAAAATAAATAAAGACAGTTTCTATATAAAAAAGCAAAAACTAAAAAAATAAATAAATCAACCGCATGTGCTCCTCATTGAGGAAGGCCTCGGTGGAAATCCCAGCACCGTTATTTACGTCAAACTGGGGCAAGTCACCTCATCTCTGGCTAAGAATAGCTTCTTCAAAGAGCAGTTGTAGGAATTTAAGCACATAACCCAAAATTAGTAGCGCAGGGCCTGGCACACGGTGGAAGTTTAGTAAACAGAAAATGCCCACAAACACAGTCTTCGAACTCCTACCGCTCAGACTGCCTGGCCCAGTCCACATTTCACTAAATCATATCAGGTCTATCAAATTAAGGCTCTATTTCAGGATGTAAATTTGATTTAGTCATTCCCCATATATAAATAATTAGAAAAAGTATACTTAGGGCTTCTGAAAATATGGTCACCATAACGGTGGCACAGAATTCCCTAGTTCTAGGTCAGCCTTGAACTTTTAGGTCACTGATCTCTGAAGAGTATCATGATAATGCTGCCTCAGTCATAACACGGGGCCACAACATAAAGCCCAAGGACAATGTCATACTAGAAAATAAGATCATGGATGAGGAAGTCCTTTGAAAACTCTAGCTTAGAATAATGAAAATATCTTTTAAAACCACATTTACAGGGAACAGAGGGAAAAGCTATCATCAAAGTCACACATTATGATCCTTCTTATGCTTCCATTACCAAAGTTAATCATTCGTATAGTATTAGGAAATGGGCTTTGGGTTAAAGTTAAGTGTTGTTATCAGCAAATACTTGCATTCTTTCCGTTCTTGTTTTTACACCCATTTTATAGTCCGAGCATCCTTCGGAGGCCAGTCTTAATGGAAGCCAAGGCAGGACATCAGCGCACAAGTCCCCTGACATGACCTGGCCCATCACTCTACATGGATGTAGATCACTTTTCCTTTTATATTTCTTGGCAAGAAAATTTGCTAGTAAATATCATTTAACCTTTCTCAAACAGTGAAGGTGGCCCCGGTTCCATCCATCAAATGGATTCCTCACTCTTAATTTAAAATATTAGAAGGTGCCCTAAACCTTTTTCTGTGGGGGAGACCCACGCAAATCTTATTTGGATAGATTCCCCATGGTTGTCTAAAGTCAATACCAGATTCTTAAAAGATGTCGAGCCAGGTATAGCATTTAATTAAAAGGTCACTCAAAAGAGTAGACATACTCCTACTCGAGTAGTTAATTGTTAGAAAGAGTTTAATGAATTATTTTTGAAGCCAAAGTCCCTGTTTCCATGAGTGTTTTTTATTTTTTCTTCAAACTCTCACTGAATTCCACCAGCAAACTCTTTCCAAGGTCGCTAAAGAGACAAAAACAAGCAGCTGTCCATAGTCATTCAAGATACATGGGAAATATTTAAACTTTCTATTTTAAGTCCACAGTAACCATCTGAAACCCAAAAGTAAGTCCATTATTATATACTGCCTCAGACCACTCTTTGATCTTGATTTTTTTTAAGATTATTTATTTGAGAGAGAGAGAGCACGAGTGGGGGGAGAGGCAGAGGAAGAGGGAAAAGCAGGACCCTGAGATCGTGACCTGAGTCGAACTTGGACGTTTAACTGACTGAGCCACCCAGGCATGCCTGATCTTTGATTTTTAACAGGAAATATTCAGATGAGAGTAATTAGATCCAAGTCAGACTCAAGTGCTGGTAAGAGGAAGTGGCATTTCAGTGACTGACCAGACAGGACAACCACCACAATGCATCACAATGGAACACACCTAACATCCTCGAGAGCTTGTTCTCAAGAAAATGGAAGGAGCTAAATGAATCTGTGACCCAGCCAGAGAGCTGGCAAACCCATGGCAAAACTAAACTGATTTCAGTGCGCCCTTGAATTCCTACCACTTTTACCCCCAGCGGTGACTCCCCACCACCCTACGTCGGCCAACCATAGCATCACACTCAACCCTGCAATCCAGACACTGCCCCTGCTCCACAATGGTCTTTCCTTTCCCTAACAATGAAAGTTCCTTAAGAGCCTGTGTTTAAGCCGGAGCTTTTAGAGAAAATGAACCAAAAACCTAATTCCTGCTAGAATTAAACCATTAACCATGGTTTAGCATGTGGTCCTTCCGTGAGCATTTCTTCAGCTTTTAAGAGAGAAGATGAGGTCTTAATTCAATTGAATAAAAACCTAAATGATGAAATTTCAGTCACTATATAAAGTCATTCCGGGAAAAAATGAGAAAATATATCTGGGTAGGAGCCACCTCCACTTCCTTCCTCATAGCATATTAAGTAAGTGGGCAGCCACACAGCCATTAATGTACTTTTCCGAAAAAGTGATTCTTAGAGATTGTTTTCATCCCAGAGTGTCATGAATGAAAGGGATCCTGATTCTAGCCTCTCATTTCACAGATGAGGAGGCTAAAGACCTCGGCCATTTAATGACTTGGCCCAAATCACACAGCAAGCTAGAGCCACATCAGATTCACTCACTGTGCTTTACAAGGACTTTGGAACAATGGATATATCCTAGACTCTTCTGCATCTACTTAACCTTTACATCCAAACAGTTGCCAAGCTTCATTTCACCTCGACAATAGCAAGAGCCTCTTAACTACTCTCCCTGACTTCAGGCTAGCATACCTCTTGCAGAACAGTGAGAACCCAGGTCACTCAAAAGCTTAGTCCCCGCCCACTGCAGGATACACCAGCAATCTACAGGAATGTCTGTTGAGAGTCAACCTACTTGGTGTTCCAGCCAAGGATTAACTTCCCATAATAGAAACTTCAATACCTCTTTTTAAGAAAACTCAGCTCATGACCAGGCATTTATTCCCTATTTTGAACCCCAATCTGTCTCCCTGTGGCTGGCACAGAAGAGCACCAGTTCTCCAATTTGAAACTACATTAAGCAGTCCTAAGATTTCTTGTACTTGACACCCCTTCCTGTATCTACAGGCTGCTATTATGTCTCTTTTCTGCCTTCCCTTTCTCTTTTCATATTAGGAAGTCCCCATTTCTTCAAGCATCCCCTACAGGACATGGCTTGAAGTCTTCTCATCATCAGATTCTCTTTCTCCTACATGTCTTCCAACGTGTCCGTATCCTACCAAGTATTTACCCAAACAGAAAAATTAGTCCACACCAAAATATTACAAACACAATATTCCAAACTAAAAAGTGTGGAGTACAAAGAAGTCATCCCCACTCTCATTCTACATCATGCATGTATCAACATAGGTTATGGTTTTGCAGTCTTTTTTGGCTTATTATATCAGATTGACTCATAGGGATCCTTGAGCTTACTGTCTCCCCAACCATTTAGTAATATTTCACTCATGATACTAATTCTCTGAAACAGGAGGGAGCTCATCTGATTTTGTGCAGTTTAATTTTGGGATTTGTAGAACTTTACATTTATCCCTGCTACATTTTGTTCTGTTAGACTTGGCCCAGATCTCTGGTCTATAAATATCATTTTATATCCTGTTTCTGTCTTAGTATTCACTGTCCCTCCTATCTTTGTATTATTCGCACACTGGATGAATTGGGAAGTATCTTTCCTAAACCGAGAGAAACAATGTCAGCATCTCTTAGGTAGACAGGAGGGTGGGGCCAAGGACAGCCCCTAACAGCAAGCTACTAGAAGACTACCTCCAGATTAACTTTCAAACATGGGTCAGGATCCTTTGAGAATAATTTGTGACCAGTTAGTCATCCATCAGTTTCCCTTACATACAAATACATATCCATACTGATCACAAAGATCTCACAAGGACGTTGTTCAGGTATGTTGCCAAGATTGTTTTGCTCATGTTATTTTTTTTCTCACCTAGTAGATCAGTGACCCTTACAAAAAAAGGCAAGATTTATGCTAGCATGAATTGCTCACATCAAATCCTCACAACATCTAGTGGTCATCACCACCTCCTCATTAAGCCCACTGACTGCTCCAGGGTTGTGATACCCACCATCTGACATCTATCTCATTCTTGAGATTTCTCAGTCTTTAAAAGTGGTCTCCTATGTAATGTCTTTCAGAGCCTTGGCATAAGTCTCCTCCATGATAGAGGACTTAAATTTATTTAGATCAATATGATATTCTGTAAGTCTCTTTTTTTTTTTTTTTGCGAGAGTATGAAGAGGATGGGGGAAGAGGGAGAAGGAGAGAGAATCCCAAGCAGGCTCCATGCCCAATGCAGAAACCAACACAGGGCTCAATCTCATGACCCTGAGATCATGACCTGAGCCGAAATCAAGAGTCAGATGCTCAATCAACTGAGCCACCCAGATGCCCCTTCTCTAAGTCTCTTCACACACCTTGTGGCTTTTCTCATGTATCCATGTTCATCTACACATGTTCATTCTACACTGTTCATTCAGTCCAGAAATCATTTTCCTTAACAAAGAAGACAAAATTGAAGTGGGAACTGAAGTGCTCTGCTTCCTCCCTGTAATGCATCATTCTAAAGGACCTTCCCCCGGGGTGCCTGGGTGGCTCAGTTGGTTAAGCATCTACCTTTGACTCAGGTCATGCTCTCAGGGTCCTGGGATCAAGCCCTGTGTCGGGCTCCCAGCTCAGAGGGGAGCCTGCTTCTCCCTCTCCCTCTGCCCCTCCCCCGGCTTGCACTCTTCTGCATGCACACTCTCTCTCTCAAATAAATAAATAAAATCTTTAAAAAACTAAATAAACAAATAAATAAAGGACCTTCCCCAATATCCATGTTCCAAATATTATAAAAAATCTCATTCTTGTCCTTGGGTTTCTTTTTTTTTTTTTAAACACAAAATATTCTAAATTTTTCCCCTCCAAAGTGTTCTTTTAGGTCAATGCTACCTACTAGTTTATATTACACACACCTTGCCTTTGAACATATTTTCAAATAGACCTGCTTAAAAACTGTGTCTGATGCAGATTAAGACAAAATAAAATTGTATCTAATGCTGATTAAGACAAAATAAATTTAATAATTGTTTTCTTGTGTTGATTTTCAAAGAACAATATTCAATTCCATTATTTTACAAGGAACCTATAACTAGACAGGCTCAAGAAACACCAATGAGATTATGGTTTAAAAAAAAAAAAAAGGGAAATCTTTCCATGTGGAAATGTAAGGAAAAAAATGGAAAATATCAAGCATGTGAAAAGTAAGCAAAATAACTGAATAAATCCTACAAACACTAAAAGCTAGGAGAGTACAGTAGTGAGGAGTGCTGGCTTTGTGTTTTGCAAAGTTGAAACTTGTTCAAATGCTTTCTTCCAGCTCACACTAGGTACATCATCTTGAGAAGCATACCTACTCTGAGGCCTCATCCCCCTCATCTGTGAGACATGCATAATCTTAGTGCCCGCTGCTTAGGGGGCTGAGGAGATTTTATGAGAAAAGAGAAATAATGAATTTGCACAGTTATTGATATACAACAAGCACTCACTAAACTCTATGGTATTTTTTATGCTCTCATTTGAAATCCACCCTTAATACTGAACACTTGGGGCCAAAAATGCCCCGATTTGTAAGGAGCACAAAATACGGGGTAGATATAAATAGCTTAGGAGAAAAAGAACCAGGAAAACAACTGGTCACAATCATGCCCAAATCGATAAAACCATCTCAGCCTGGTTCTGGCCTTGCGCTGTAAACTCCTTAAGGACAAGGTTCCCAAAGTAGGCTTCTTTGTGGCCATCATGCGCATGCACACGCGTGCTCGCACACTCACACAAACACCATTCCTTGAGTGAGATACGTGGTAGGTGCTCAGTAACCACACCTGACTTGGCAGTGATCTCCCCAGAATTGGAAAACAAGAAATAAAATCACAATTCTCCAGGCTATATGGAAATTAACTGCAGTAAATACACTGTCTACCTTTCCCTGGGTACTGCCTGGCCCACATAAAGTGGTGGCCTCCACGCACCCTGTTTTTACTTCCTGATCCTCAGCCCCCCTGGCCACAGCAGATGGTTTAATGGTGGACAACTGGCCATAGCTGGGAAAACTGGATTCTTTCTCCTGGGGATCTGTTAAGCATCTTGTCACACTATTGGTAGAGATCCATAAGAAAGGTCTACAGACTCCGGCCCCTGAGGCTGTGTAATTTCCCTGGGCCCCACACTTTTCTGAGGCCTGGTTGTTCCCTGAAATGCCTACAGTACTACAGTATCTTTCCAACAAATTTCCTTTTCTTGCTTAAGTGAATTCTAGCTGGTTTCTGTTGCCTTTAACTCCAAAGGGGGAGGGGTGCCTGGGTAGCACTAAGTGTCCCACTCTTGGTTCTCTTGGTTTGGGCTCAGGTCATGAACTCAGGGTCTTGGGATCGAATCCCACATCAGGCTCCGTGCTCTGCAGGAGTCTGCTTAAGACTTTCTCTCCCTCCCCCTCTGCCCTTCCCTCCTGTGCATTCATGCGCACTCTCTCTGTCTCTCAAATAAATAAATCTTTAAAAACAACAACAACAACAACAAAAGCCTGAACTAAAACACTAAGAAAAACGAGGAGAGAGACCATTAGTTTCAGCGGCCCGGCCCTCCCCACAGCTGCACATGCTCTGGCTGATAGCAACAGCCAAAACAAGATCTCGTTGTTTACTAGGTATAAAATCAGACTCAATGGGACTCAGTAAAGTTATTTAGAAAAGAAACCATGGAATCACATCATCAAAAGTATCATCAAACTCCATGAGATTACAGACTTTGGCATCAGACCACATGATATCAGAGAAAAGCCAGAATTTGCCAGAAGAGAGATCTGTCTGAGAAGAGGAATCACGATGTCATGGCAAAGTGAAGAGCCAATGTTGGCTCGCTATGTGTCAGCAATTGCTCTGTGGGCTTTTTCACACATTAGCTCATTTAATCTTCACAATAACCAAGTGATATGGAGCTATTATCAGTCCCATTTAAAGATGAGGAAACTCAGAGACAAGGGGTGAGCTACTTTCCCAAGGTCTCATGGCTCCCAGGCAACAGGTCCAGGCTTCAGACCCACGGCTCTTAACAATGTGCAGTAAGTGGTGTTCCTCCAGATGCTGGCATATTCAGTGCAGAAGTGGAAAGGACAAGAGAGGAAACCGTCTTGGGGGAATTGTTTTGCAATTTCTATGTGCACTTATTCATTCATTCAACAGACACTTACTGAAACCTCCTACTGTCAGGCACTGTGCTAGGCACTGAGAACAGTCCCAGCGGTGCCCTTCTTGTAGATCATGAATCCCCAGGCTTACAGGATCCATACAGAGTGCAGCACAGTAGCTTACACCAAGAAAGCATTTGATCATCTTCAAGGCTCAACCTACACACCACATATGGGAAGCATTTCTTGCCTGCCTACAATCTACAGGTTAGGTTAGCACTCCTCATTGATTCTCCAGGAACCTCATGTACCTATCACAGACTTGTCACAGCACTTTGCAAGTATCTGTGTGTCTATTTACTCCCCTATAATATAAGCTATTTACGTGTGTGACCATGCTGTTCATCTGTCTCACTAGGGCTGGGAAGAATTCCCAGCATATGTAGGTGATCAACAAATGTTTGTTAAACAGGTTCCTCCATATGACCTATTTCTTCTTCAAAAGCCCATCCTTTGAAAATAAAAGTCTCAGTAGGACAAACACTTTGAGCAGCTGCTCCATTGACAGAGTTGGGTTTGTCCTAAAGCAACCATTCTCTTTCCTCCTGAACCAACCATTCTCTTTCCTCCTGTCTTCTTTATGACCAGCTCTATCCACCTGAGAGGTGAACTGGCAGATGAGGGGTCCAGACAGAGGAAGCCTGCCACTCTCAGTGAAGCAAGCATGGATTTGAACTCACGCGGACCAGACGTCGAATCCCTGCTTCTCCACTCAGCAGTCCAGTAACCTGGAGCAAGTCAACTTCTCTGAGCCTTAGTCTTCTCACTTTAATATGTGCCTCAGAGTCATTCTGAGGATGAGATGGGGATTACACAAAGGTGCGAGACCATCACAGATGTCAACGAATATGAACAGCCCACCCAGCCAACACAGCATATCTTTTAAAAGTATACACTGATCCTTTTCGATGTTTTATAGGCTACTTTTCTATCTCTTCCATTTGCATCTGTGTTGGTAGGTTTTTTAATATAGGTATGACAACAGGGAGCAGCTGTGAGATACAAGTGATTCAAAAAGATAACTACAGCATTAATTGAAGATGATAGCCTCAATTAACTCAGTTTTCTGTAAAATCTTGCACGGGGAGCCCCCCCTGAAACCTCCCATCTCGCAAAAACCCAAGGCTCGCAGCCATGTTCACTGTGAAAATGAAACATCACTCCTCAAACCTCAACTAATTTTATGTTTAACTTTTTTAAACAAACCGTAACAAATACTAAGTGTAGCTAATCATTCCCTGATACCTTTGGTATTCATTGTAATAGCATTAATTACGATAAACACATTTGGAATTAATGTGCATGTCATATGCATATATCAATTCCATTCTAATTTGCCATTGATTAACACCCGTGAAGTGAACAATGAGTCTCCAGTTTTAATACACCACTCACGTCTTGGGCAGCACAGCCTTAAAATGGGGCCCAGGCAGGCAACACCAAACCAGCAGCCTGCAGAGAGGCAAAAGGCAAGAGAGAAATTGCAGGGAGAAGATGCTGCTTGTCCTTCATTTCGCGGCGTTCATGATGCATTCTGGGGCCGCAGGTGGAGTCCAGATTCTGCAAACCCAGCATTAGAAAACATTCATGAGGGAGAAAAATCAGGCTTGGGAGCCAAAGCATGGGCTTTGGAATCAGACAGACCTGGTTCAAATGCTGGCTCTGCTCCTCACTAGCCATACTGTTTTAGGCAAGTCACTCTACTTCTCTAAACTTCAGCTCCTCTGTCTGGAACAGCAGAGATAATAACGTGTTCCTCACAGGACTTGTAAGAGGATTACAGAAGAAAAAGCAAACACTGCACTATTCTCGGCACATGTTTTGTGTTTTAATTAAAAAAAAACAGCATCACCATAATTAATAATCATCATCATCATTACTGCAATAGAAAAATTACTATTATAAGCTAGGACTCTCATCCAACAGGAAGCACTGGATAAATATCACCCAAGCAGGCCCAATGTGTCAAGGGGTCCTGGGGCAGGGAGGAGAGGAGGGAAGGCAAAGATACCTCTGATGGTCTATTCATTTCCAATTTTTTGTTTTGTTTTGTTGAAGAAACGGTCTCAGAAGATGGCGTATGAAGGGCAGAGTGATGATGGGGCCAGAGAGAGCCCCGGAGTGACCACCAGACAGCGTGCACAGGCCCATCAAGCTTTTAAGAGTCGGTTTCTCCACTTGCAATATGAAGATGAGAGGGTCCATGTCACGGCATTGTGAGGGGCAGCTGAACGGAGTGAAGTTGAAAGCGTCATTATGGGAGCTTACAGCGGTTATTATTAGCATAATTAGCAGCAGCAACGTCATTATTAATGATCCTGAAGGTTTAGGGAAGCTCACTCTGAAATCCTTTTCTTGAAGCCCTAGCCTTTCCACGTATGCCTGAATCAAGGACACTTTTCATTCTCCTGTTCCGAACCTGTCTTCCAAGCTTCCATGTCCACATCTGTACAGACCAGGCAGATGGCCTATGTTTTCTGGCCCCGGCCTTTAATCTCACAGAATCATGCTCATGCACACAGAGGGGCTTAGGGGGCATGTGGATGGCTCAAAACAAACTCATCTGCTCCCCAGAAGAAAGAACTCAGTCCACAGTCTGTCCTGAGAGCCCACTCTCCAGAACACTGACTTATAGAAAAAATTTCTATAACTGGGCACAGTTCTAGAGCACCCAACTCCTAACACCCCTCAACCCCATGATGATCCATCCAGTCAAGGACCTCTGGCACAGGGGAATGCCTGCCACAGCGCCCCTCCCACCTTGCCTTCTACTACACCATTCCAGCATTAAACTTAACCTCCCTGGAGCTTAATGGAGCCTCCCTGGAGCTTCTGTTAAGCCTAACACTAGACCATGAGACCCTGGAGTGGGGAGACCATTTGAACAAAGATTTTTGCATCCCCACCATGGTACTAGCATATGGTGGATGCTTAGTTAAAAAATAAAATCAAAAGTCTGGATACATAACAAGATGAATTTGACCGCCAGGAACCCCAGAGGGCAAGTGCGCTACTATGATGGCTGGATAGTAAATACTGGTACTTCTTTCTAATGATTAAAGGAAAGGCTTTAGCTTACTTTTTGGAACCAAGACTGTCAAGATGAGCAGCTAATATTGTATGGATGGAAAGGTATACTTTGTCCTGACTTAATGAGGCCAAGCAGTTGGCAAGATCCTAGAAGAAAGTTAAGCCTCAAATCACAGAACCTCACCCTTTTTACGTGATTTCTCCAAACAAACCACTTTCCTTGCCTTGAGACACACAGAAACAATGAACTAAAGAACAGTAGGTATCCTTCCTTTATAAACACTCTGTGTGATGCACATTAATCCACTGATCTTCCAGGGAGCAATGCACCTGTGTGACCTGGTGCAGGCATCCACTCCTGACAAGGAAACGGGGATCCATACCATTATGAAAGTTACCTGGGAGACAGACCCTAAGCAAGTAACAAGAGGATGTAGAAAACCAGGTTGAGGCTATGAGAACATAAACAAGGGGACCTTTCATCTGGGAGATCAGCTAAGACTTCCCAGAGCAGGTGGCATCGAGGCAGAATGAGGAGGTGAGACAAAGCAGAAGGTTGGTATTCAATGTATTTTGATCACTGTCTGATCTAGGAAATTACCTGCTCTTACGAAGCCTTCATTGTATCAAAGGACACAAATTTATGAATCAAGTATTTGATTCAGTGATATATGAGTGAAGAAAGGAGGTCCCACAGATTTCTAAGACTATTTGGTACAGGCAGATATTTTTTAAGGAGTTCGCTATAATTAATGTTGATTATTTCAGTTTTATGTAATGAAAATACTACTCAGTGTGTCTTTGTTAGTACGTGTTGCAAAATTTTAAATACATACCTTTTTATATTTTTTAATCATGCTAACAAAGAAATTCTATACACAAATTAAATACTTTCCATCTTGTCAAATACTTTCCATCCATCTACCACTTTGTGGTCCAAGTTTTTCCTCTTTACCACATACACACTGCATCTCCTTACATACTGCCTACACAAAGGAGGTACCAAGTGGAATGTTGTTTGATAGTTGAATAAACACAAAACCTGCAAATTACCATCCAGGAATCCTGGGGTCCTACAGAGGTGCCTAAACTCTGTGTTTTATTCTGATTGGCTTTTAGTGGAAATGCAATCAAAGGAGAGAAATAGGTGTGGCAGGATGGGGGAGGAAAGTGTGATCTCACTTGTCCCAATAAAAGGGGATCCAGATCCCTCCAGATCCCTCCAGATGCACTGGGAGTGACTCCAGATCCCTCCAGATGCACTGGGCGCCTTTGGCATTGAAGCATGAGGAGAGGACCTCATTGAAGAGCACCTACAGCTGTGACTCCAGAAAGCACTGACCTGCCCCTGTTTTGGAGACAACTCTGAGATCCCTTCTCTATGAAGTACAGACACCATGTATGTCTAAGGTGCCTTTCCTTTTTTGGTACTGGACACTGATAAAAGGCTATTCACCTGCCCAGAGTGCTTTCAGTCCTCCTAGAAGAAGAAAAAATCCAGGAAAACCTGGCACTGGGCAATTTGATCAGCCTCATCAGAGTGGAGCCAATAATAAGCCCAGGCCTGAGAATTTACCCTGGGACATGGAACTTCCATGGGACCGTGGCAGCAAAACTCAAAAGAGACTGTCTCCATTTACCTGAAGTATTCTAAAGAGCCCTGCTAGCTGTTCTGCAAACACAGCCTCTGCTTCACCTGTCTCAGGCATTCAGAGAGAGAACCAAGACGGTCTTTTCAGTTGTCCCCCGTGTTCTGACATCTCTCAGATACAGAGGATCCAGGTCAACATGGCCGTGCGGCAGCTGGTAACTTAGAGTAGGCCTGTACTGAGCATACATGGCTGGATGCTCAACTTCTCTATTAATATAAGCCTGGATCCAGTCATGGCCAGTGGCTTCCTCATATCTCCTAATAATTTTCAGAGGGTCTGATATGGGAATGCCCCCTAGAGCCCACCTCCATCAGGGAACCCCGAGACACCCTGCATGTGTGGGCAGCACGTGTCCTGGGTTCGGCTGGCTTCACTTCCGGCCACCACTACTGGAAGGTAGAAGCCAGAGAGTCAGCAGACTAGGCTGTGGGCATTTGCAGGGCATCTGCGTATCGTCGGGGAACTCTCTCTGTATCTTCAGACCATGGGTGCTGGGTTGTGAGTCTCCCGGGAAGACTTCAAGTTGTTGTGAGTTCTGAACTGTATACTGTTATCCATGTGAATCAAAATTCACACAAAGTGAGCATTTGCCCAGACTATGACCTAAAAGCCATTTCATTTTTCAATGCTTCTGATAGTTTCCATTTATGTGCACTCACAAATGTGTCTGCCTCAGAGTCTTTACATACACTCTTCTGCTTTGGGATCCCAAAAGAGAGAGAGAGAGGGAGGGAGGGAGGGAGGGAGAGAGATATGAAACCCATGAAAACCTGTCACTGGGAAGCAAATATTGCAATTTGGCCAGAGGCCCCTCAAGAAGATTTGTTACCTCTGTCCAGAAAGAAAGAGCAAGCAGGAGAAAACTTCTGGTTCAAATATTCCCAAGTTCTTCTGATATTACCAGGTGTTTATAAGAGGCTACATCTGTGAATTGCTGCTTGAAAATGCACCGAGAACCTGTTTCAGGCGAGTGCCTGGGTTGGATCGGTGTAAAATGTCATTCATGATGAGTGGGTGAGTTGTGAACAAAGAAAAAGTCATCACATTAAAAGTCTGACACCAAGCAAGAAAAATGACAAATAATTGAATCAAGTTTCCAACTGAAGAAGTCAAAGGAGGACTCAGACATGGAAACATTTTGAAAAGAAAAGAAGAGGTTCACTTGCAAAGGGTACAAGGGAAACAGACTTCACAAGGGCTCATTCTCCAGAGAACATAACAACTGTTTCATCGAATAATATGCATAATTATCATAGTCATTAAAAATGACTCTAATACCACAGTGTTGTGTACAGGTCTCAGCCTATCAATTAGGGATGCTTTGGTCAGACCAACCCTTCTGGTTCTTAAGACTGCAAGATGCCCTTCAGCAACAACTATCAGGAAACTTGGAAAAAATAAAAATTTATTACTTAACAAGACCTGGAAATTACACAACACATATGGGGCCATGGAGTGAGATTGCAGGTAGAGAGAGAGAGAGAGCACGCTGGCCGGGCATGCTGCTTTCACTGGGGTTGGAGGTGGGGGCCTGGGGTGTCAGGGGCTCACCCTCTATTGATGAATTTAAAACATTAAGAGTGGGGAGAAAAAAGCAAGTGGCCCAAATGGTCAGTTACAGAAATCAACCACTATTTCTAAAACAAAGCAGCCTCAGTGGGGGGGGCGGTGGCCCGTGGCTGCCAATGTGTTTACTTGAGAGAGCCATCTTTGAAGTCGATGCCACTTTAAATGGATACCCCGTGATCCAAACTTAAGTGAGGCACTCATATTACAAAAAAAACAAAAACAAAACTGTCAGGGCTCACACTATGCATAGCTCTTTGGGGATGCCAACAATAATATCCAAAACCATGACTATTAAATTCATCAATGTCAATTTAAAATCTATATATATATTTTTTTTTTTTAACAAGAGGGAGGATTCTTCCTGCTGAGCAGGAAGCCCGATGCAGGGCTTAATCCCAGAACCCTGGGATCATGACCTGAGCCAAAGGCAGAGGCCCAACGACTGAGCCACCCAGGGGCCCCGGGAGAGATAATCTTAAGCAGGCTCTATGCCCAGCGCAGAGCCCAACATGAGGCTCATTCTCACAACCCTGAAATCAGGACCTGAGCCAAAATTAAGAGTTAGATGCTTAACTGACTGAGCCACCCAAGTGCCCCTGAAATAGATTTCTAAATTGACAGAATAATGGTCACTGTGCTCTCTAAAACACAGCCCTCCCATGCAACAAAACACACACGTATGTGTGCATGACACACCGTGATTCGGCACACACATGTTCCCCCAGAGGGTCCCTTCCACTTGAGTGTTTATTTCTCCTGGGAAGATAATGGAACGGTGAGAAGAAAGCATCCCTTGCACATGAACAAAAACCCACTTTGTTTTTAACAAGCTCACACCCCTTCCACGGCTTTATTCCTTTTCGACCGTCCTTGTTTGAAGTCAAACCCCAACCACTAGGCTTCTGCATTCCATCCAATCAATTCATGTCCGCTGAGGACAAATGATGGGCCGCGTTCTGTGATGACACCTGGAGGCCTGAGGCCCAGGAACTCAAGCGTTCAAAAATTAGGATGACAAATTTAGTGCAGTTGCAGGAGGACAATTAAGAAGGCTGGATGGTTTGTTTCATAAGTGGGTTCCTGGGCAGCCCAAGTATGACAGCTAACAACACCGGCCCGAAGGGGATGTGCCAAGATGAAAGGGACAGGGAGTTCCACCAAGCCTCATCCCAGTATCAAAAGGAAGAAAAAGAAGAAGAAAAGAGACACAGACGGCTGACTTCACCTTGAGCGACGACCGACCGTATTGTATTTGGAGGGCTGCATTTTTTTTCTGGGGGAGGTGGTGGTCAGATGCAAGGGAGAAAAGGTTACATTTTGAAAGAAAAGAACACTGGTTATTAGAGAGCAAATCCGAACTAGTTCCAAGAAAGCTCAGGCCTGGCTGGAGCCCATGCATGTGTAATAATCATATCCCAGACAGAAATCCTTATCGGAATGCTCATCGCCAAAGCCGGCTTCCATGGCTGCCTTTCATCTCTGAAGCCTCCAGCGGGCCAGTGGCTCAGCAGCAGCTTTCATTAATTTCTGCTCTCACGGCTGATCTTGAAGCTTTAGCCAGGAAGGGAGCCATGGGCTTTGTCTTTTTCATAGGTAATTTACAATTACAAGGGCCAGTTTCCTTGAACCCTACCATGGGGCAGAGGGGATTGGGGAGCAAGCTTCTTTCTCTCCCAAAGAAACAAAGGGATTGGTAAAAAAAAAAACAAACCCAGACGGTGAGAGCTCATGAATACCCCGGCTCTGGCTCCAGCCAGAAACAAACATGAAAAATAATGAAAGTTCTGAAAGTGAACAGCTGAGGATGCATCTCTGGCTGCATTTGGGGACAGCTCTCAAAAGCCACCTGGAGTTTCCTGAATCCCAAGTAATAACTTTCAAACTATTTCCTAAGCCAATTTTTGGAGAGCCCTGAATGGCTGGCAAAAGTGCCAGGAACAATGCAGGGGCATAGCTCCGAGGAGGGGCAGCCCGGCCCCCTGCCCGCAGACATTCACCAGGCAGGAGAACCACTTGAAAGATGAGCGGCAGGGGGACAGCACCCCCTGCCCCGCGAGCCCTTCTCTTTCTTGATGTTCTTCACCAACTCTAGAATGTGTATGCCACCCCTTCCAGGGAAAGAATTTCTAAACTGAACACCTAAAAGGGTATATTCTTTTATTAACTATAAAAAAGATTTTTTTTTTTTTTTAAGGAAAAGAGACCTCACTTGCCAGGCCTATTAATACTAAGTTAGTTACCAGCCCTGCATACATACACGTCACGCCATTTATACTCCCATCGCATACACAAGGTCAGTGCTATTTTTATCTCTGATGACCAGAGAGGTTAAATCATTCAGTCAAAGTCACAGAGGTATGATGTGCCCGAGGTGGGGTCGAACCCAGGTCTGGCCAGCTCCGTCCAAAGCCTGCAGAAAAGTCTCTCCTGTCAAGTGGTCCTGAGCATTACCAGCACAGGCTATGGAGGAGGATATCAGAGATGCGCCTCTCTGCCCACAAGTGGACCCCCCATGATTCATTCTCAAAGTGACAGTGGCTAAGGCCATCACGCCTGTGTGATCCATTATGCTGCAACCCACCTTTCCTGAGGTCCTGTGCACAGGCACAGCGTCGTCTGTGATCTGACTGCTTAGTTAATGATTCTTAGGAAGAAATGCAAAATCTGCCCCCGAAGCTCTTTCAATCTACTTGGGAAGACGGGGCCAAGGTGAGCTCTCAGCTAGATTACAAAAGCAGCAGTTTGTGTTTGGTGCCTGGGCTCTTGCTACCGTCTCTGCTTCGTGCCCTCGTTTGTCTCCTCTTCGTCTCCAGGAGCTCCAGACTACCTCTGGCTACTATCATTTCTCCTAGAGCTAAAAGAAAAGGCCACTAATTCATACTAAAGTGTACAGGACTACAGATATTCATCCTTATAATAAAGAAGTACGTTTCTCATGATAAAAATTAGCATTGCCGACTAAAGTAGGAAATGGGACTTATTTCTAGGGAAGAGATTTTCCTTGCATCCCTGAAAACAAACCACAAAAGCAGACAATTTTTTCACATTTTAGATTACAGCAACCTAACACATACATACAACACACAACAAACATGCATGTAGGCACACAGACAACTTAAAAATTGTAATATTTCCACCAACTCAATCCAATTATTATATGCTGAGTGCTTCCTGTTGTGGTGAGAGAGTGAGGGCAGACTGGCAAGATAAGCAGGACACCAGGTCCATTAAGAAGCTTACCATTTGTCTAGGGACAGACATGCATCTAAAGACACTGCTGGGGAATATCACAACCTCAGTTTTTTGGTTTCAGGGGGATGCTGAACAAAGAGCAGCCCCATGTCAATGGCATTAGGTTTGCAAGCCTGCTCAACACGGGGGCTCCCATCTTCCTCCCCCACCACAAAATAGGGCCTGAGGAAATTTTAAAAAAGGGAAACCTTTGGATACTGCAGCAAAGTACCAAACCTGGTGCTTCCTGAGAGAAATTGAAGGGGAAACACTGCAAAGCTGCTTTATTTAAACACATAAGCTACTGGGATTATTTGAAGGCAAGTCTCCAAGATCTCCTTATATCTTAAACCGAACTCAACGCCTGACACAAAAAAATGAGCCCAAAGAGTTGGTGAAAAGTGAATGAAGGAACGAACAAGTTCATAACCTAACAGAAATAGGGTAGGCATCAGGTCCACCACTTTTGTGTCTACGTGGCGGCCTTGTCCAGGTCCTTCAGCCCCTCTGCATCCCCTCTACCCAGGGGAGAGCGGTGCCAGCCCTCCCTTCCCCACCTCTCAGGGCTCCTGGGAGCATCAGAGAAGCTTATGAACTCCAGAGCATTTTCAGAAGCATAAAGCATTCTGCAAGTTCAAGGGTTGTTATTATTCTTTTGTAGACACCCATGACAATCCGCAGCAGTTCCTGTAGGGAAATTGAATCCATCCCTGATTAATCAGCCTGTTTACTGCAGGCTGATTGTAGCCTGACTTGCCCCCACTCTGGCTCTGGAACTCCCTCCTCCACTGTTTGCTGCTCAGACCCTCAACTTTCAGATACCAGGGCCAGGAATGGGGCCTGGAGGAGGCCTTCCTTCTCCCCAGCAGCCCCCGCCTACATGGGGCCTGGTCACCCCTACCCCTATACCCACCTCCATTCTGGGTACTCCCAGCTGCACCCAGAACACCTACACCAAGCTCCCCCAGCTAAACAGCCCCTCTATGACCCCGCCCCACCCCCTGGGCAATCCCGATTGTTCGCATGGCTATTTCTTTCCAGGGAAGGGGTGACACATCTCTGCTCCACAACATGCATGCTAGCCCAAGACAAAGGCGTCTGGAGAGGCGGCAGCATGCAGGCAGATGTAGAGGCTGCTCCAAGCTAAGGAGACTGAGACTGGAGCTCATCCTTCTAATAATTTGATACTGACAACCCCCACCCACCCCCTTGGGGGACCGAACGGCAAAGGCATTTGGCATTTTGGCATCTGGCATTTTTAACTTCCTGCAGCAGAGCCTGGCTCTGAGTGTTCCTCGCTCACCAGGATCTACCATAATCTCTACGAGCAGTGTCATGCTGGAGTGGCTCGCCTCTCCAGTACAAGCACCACAGTTTAGGAACATTGTGTCCAGAGACAACAGAGAACACTGACGAAACAATGGCCCTGGCCTCATGGTTCTCTATTTTTCTCTGTTCCCATAATGTCTGCTATTAAGCCTCCGAACTAGCACAATTCTGTGAGAGTAAAACGATACCGTGTTTTATTATAAATGTGTCAGACTCCTTTGCTGAGTCCTTTCTTGCTTTCTTTGTATGTTGGGGTCCTTATCCAATAAGCACTCAAGATGGATTTATTGAGGGTCAATTAAACACCAGATCAACAGTAGTCCTGCCCTCCTGATACATGCACTGGAGCCAGCGAGGATTTCTTGAGCACTTGCTGTGACTAATAAGAATATTATGTCCAGGGGCGCCTGGGTGGCTCAGTCGGTTAAGTGTCTGCCTTTGGCTCAGGTCATGATCCCAGGGTCCTGGGATTGAGCCCCATGTCAGGCTCCCTGCTCAGTGGGGAGTCTGCTTCTCTCTCTGCCTGCAGCTCCCCCTGCTCATGCTCAATTCTCTATCTCTATCTCTCTTTCAAATAAATAAATAAAATCTTTAAAAAAATAGAAGAATATGTCCATCATCTCATTTCAACCTCTCAACAAACCAATGAGATATCTCCCTGTGTTAAAGAGAGGTTTAGAGAATTGAACTAATGTGCCCAAGTTAGTGGAAAGGCTGAGATTGGAACGCAGGCCTCTGACTTCTGAGACCATAACTTGAAGATAGTGTCAATTAATCACCCATATGAAACCACCAGAGAATCCTGAAGGGCCAAATGGTGCCCACCTGTATTCCTCCCTTCCTTTGTTCTCATTCTATCAACGGGTCTACTGAGCATCTTCAGAAGGCCAGGCACATTCTAGGTACAGGAATCAGTGTCCGTGCCCTTCAGTTACTCAGTCCAGTCAATCTGCGTGGGATTAATAACCTGGGCCGAGCCACGGAGGAGGCAGACTGTAGAGGAAAACTTGGAAAAATACATGGGGCATAAGGCACTCATCACAGCAGGAGAAAGAGTGGGAGCCAAGTCCTACAGCCTGGCATTTAGAGTCAGGGTGACAGGGAAACTGAGGCTCCCAGAATCAGAGTGGAGGAAGAGTCAGGAATCAGGCAGCCCTTTCTGGAAGAATCCTGAGTAGTGACTCCAGGGAGGGAGATGATTTACAGTTAGTCCCCAAGCCCAACTCTTTGTCACAGAAGGAACATGACTCAGTAAATGTGAAGATGCAGACTAAGAAGACACATCAATTTGCATCTCTGCCTCTGGCTGGGACCCAAGAAAACCCTTTGAAAAGGTCACCATGATATTCCTATGGATCATTTGTTATGCTCCATCACAGAGAAGTAGCTATCTGTCACAGATGTGAATGTATGGAGGGTGATGTTGTTTCTCAAAGGCCCCTCCAGGTCTCCTCACCCAGCAGTTGGCTCATCAGGAGCCAGGGTAGGGGGTGAGACCAGATAAGCAGACAGCTTCTGGCTGTCTTGGGAATTCATTCACCCATAGTGAAACCCCACCGAGTCCCTGCCCTCCCAACCATACTAAACACATTCCATGGCCCTGGGTCACCCACAGGGTAGAATGGCAAGCCTGGACTCCCTACTTTTTTCACTCCAGGAGGGATATTGGTGATCACCCAGAAAAATGCCTAAAGGGCTCAACTGAGGAAAATATGGTGGAAAAGTGGGAGGCAGATGGGGGAGGCCGGGGGCGGGGGGGATATGGTTGCTCTTTCTTGGTGCCCAATCTAGATGGATCTCTCCATTTACCCCGAAATACTTTCCCTTAATACTTTGTCAATTTTCAGTATTCTAGAATGCAAGAGATATGACACAGTAGTTTAGACAGGGAAGCAGATGGACCAACTCGGGCCATGACTAGCTGCAGAGCCTTGGTCTAAACACATCTTGCCTGATCCTCACTTTCCTGGTCTGTAAAATGCCAACAAAACAGTATGTACTTCACAGGCCTACCAGAAAGGTAAATGAAATAATCCAAGCAAAGCACTCATGAGTGAACAGTGTTTGGCACATAACACACATCCATCTCACATGCCTCCAAGTCGATTCTCCTCCAGACTACATCTCTTCACTTGACATGACTTTCACCTCTTCTTAGAATCGTGTTCCCTCTGTTAGCAGGGACAAGAAAAATAAATCCAAGATTTGCTGAAGCACCAAGTCTGAACAAAGTCCTCTTCTAAGGGATGTTCACAAATTATATATTCACACACAACTTAAGGTAACTATTATTGCTCCATTTGACTGACAAGGAAACTGAGGCTCAGAGAGATTCAGCACCTGCCTCAAGGTACACACAGCCTGTCACTGGCAGATTTGGAGGTTGCCATGTTTTTCCTCTCTAGCACACCAACTGCCTTCTGTTGTGTCACTCTCAAAGTGCCATGCCCAGAACAAGTCACCTCATTCCAGGTGTGGCAGAACCAGTGCCAAGGGAGAAGGACTTTCTCCAGCCTCACCACAGGCTCTGTATTTGCACTCACATAAGCTGACACATCCCGAACTTGACACTTCACATCATCTGAAATATGAGTCTGCCAAGCCTCTCCATCCTGTACTTGAGTAGTTGTTTTACTTTTTTAATGCAAGGATAAAACCTAACATATGACCCTATTAACCATCATTTTGATAAATTAAGTTCATTTTTTCAAGCCTGAACTAATCATTTTGGATCTGAATCTTTTTATCCAACATATCCATTATCTCTCCCATCTTCATGTCACCTACATATTTCTTTCTCTGTCATTGATTAAAGGAAATGTTAACAATGCAAGATCAAGAATAGAACCTTGTAGCTCTAGAAACCTGTCTCTGGCTTAAGAATGCTTCATTAAAAAGTACTCTGAGTATATTCCATGAATAACTGATCCAGCCCAAAGCTCTCTGCCTTGAGCCCAAGGTTATCTGAGAGGCTTTTCCAATACCTTGCTCAAATTAGGATACACCATGCTTACTGCAAAGAAGGGAATGAGGTTAGCCAAACAAAACTTGCTTCTTGTTTAGCAATGATGATTCCTAGCAATTACTATTTGCTTTTCCGAGGTTACACAAACCATCTTTTGAATACTCTATTTTAGAATCATGCCCAGGATTTTAAACCAGCTCATGAATCTATAAATTAGCTCATACAGACCACTTTGAAAACAGGAATAACTGCCTGTCTCCAACCTTCTAGAACATTCCCACTCTGCAATGTTTTCCTCAAATATCACCAGCAATATGATATTACACCAAAGTCTGACATCTAACCTGGGATGTATTTGTCGAGATCAAGAGGCTTGAGCCCATTTAAGGCAGATGGAGTTCTCGACTAATTGGATCACCAGAGCTGGTCATCCACACTTATTAGTGCTGATCTACCCCAGGCTTGTGACCTGCAGGACTAGCCTCCTAGGGAGCCTGGACTTCCACTCTCACTTGCTAAGCTCAGACAAGCTGGGGCTAGGAAAGATCAGCCAGATAGTATTTTCCAGGGCTTATACTGAGATGATATTTGAGCCTGCAGGCCCCGGGAGAGCCCCATCACAGAAATTAGTCCTCAATTTCCAGTAGAACAGGTGTAAAAGGCTTCCTGCCTAAGGCAAGACTCACTGCAGTATCCAGGTCCTCTGGTTTACTGCACTACATCCCCAAAGTCAAGGGTCTCTGACCTGATTTGACCTAATCGGACCATGTGCACTGCCCTGACCTAGTTCCCAAACCCTTTCCTGGCTTCTACCACTTCTTATTACTATCTCGGGCACACCCAGACTCCCAGAATCCAGATGCACCAGGAACACAGTTTATTCTCAGCCTCACCCATTCTCTCAGCCCTGCAACAGAACTCTGTCTCCTCGAACCTCCACCACTCAGGTCTTCGAACAGCACAGAAGGGCAAGGGTGCAACCAAAGTTGATATCTAAGCAAGGTTTAACCTCTAGAACTCATTTCCTCTAGCAAGGGTAAACTGCAAACGACAAGCTGCACCCTGACTAAATTTTAAAATCACTGAGAAGGCTCTGACCTAGAAATTCTACCTCTAAGAATTTACCCTTGGGGCACCTGGGTGGCTCAGTCGGTAAGCGGCTGCCTTCGGCTCAGGTCATGATCCCGGGGTCCTGGGATCGAGCCCCACATCTGGCTCCCTGCTCAGCAGAGAGCCTGCTTCTCCCTCTCCCTCTGCCTGCCACTCTGCCTACTTGTGTTCTCTCTCTGTCAAATAAATAAATAAAATCTTTAAAAAAAAAAAAAAAGAATTTACCCTTAAGGAAATAATCAGGAATGATAAAAAGAGGCACAAGAGCAAAATTTCTGAAACAATCCTAAATAATATGTACCATAAGATCCAAGTATTTTTAAAAAGATATATAAGCAGATAAATGATGATTTGATAAACAGATGAAAATGGGGGAGGAAAGATATTAGAGAGATAGATAGTAGTAGTAGCTATTTCTGGGTAGTGGGTTTTCAAGCAATATATGAGTGCTTTTCTATTGTTTTCCACATTTTCTGTAAAAACACAATGAATATCTATTATTTGGTAATTGATAAAACTAAAAATCAATGTAGTTATGATACTTCAAGGATAGAATTCATTCTCTCATTTATGCATCAAATAAGATCTAAAGACCTACCACATGAAAGGCCCTGTGCCAGGTGCTCCAAAGGGTGGAAAGAATGAGACATGATGTTGTCCTCAAATTACTTACACTTAGCTGGGGAGACAATAAGGGAGCACAAACACCTATGACAAAAGACAACAGAAACAGCCTGTTTCATATGAATGTGCAGACAATGAGCAAGCTCAGAGGCCCAGCAAGGAACTGATTAGCACCCTGGAAGTGGGTGGAATTTCAATAGATGGAGATGGTGTGGGAAGGGGGTGACCTCCTGGTCCTGGTTCACCCACAACTTTACCAGCTTGAGCACTGAAAGTCTCGCATCCCAGGAATCCCCAGTCCCAGGTCAACAGAGACTACTGGTCACCCTCTTTGGGCGGTACACTCTGGCTGAGCAAAGCTGAAGGCATTAAGATAGGATCAGGCAAGGCTTGTTCCCTGGAAGGAAGGCAGTCGACCTTGAGAAAACATAACTAGGACCCAAACCACAATGGGGCTCTGAAGTCTAGCCACAGGGAATGTATTTAATTCCGTGGCTACTGAGCGCTATTGAAGATTTTAGAGGAGGAGCAACTTTGGAAGAATAACCTGGCAGCAGTCTACCTGGCAAACTAGAGGAGGAGATGAGGAATAAAGGTGAGATCGAAGAAAGATACCCAAGAGACTCCCTCCGGGGAAACAGCATGACGGGATGGCAGTAATGCCATTTACCTGCAAATGTGCAAAACAGATGAGCGGGGAGAGGCTCCTCAAGGTTTACACCCTGGCTCTGGGCTCCACCCGCCACCTCAGCTGCCATTCCGTTTGCCTAAAGCAAGAGCTCAAATGAATAATCACAGTGTTAACTCCAAGCAAGAACACACTGTCTAACAAAGTAAAACACCTTCTGCAAGCAAGCGCCTTCATAGCGATGGAGAAACGCCAGGCTCCAGCACGTCCGTGAGGATGACCAGATGTGTGCCGCATCTCCTGAGGGTGAGGTGCTCTTTTAAGCACAGGATGGTAACCCAATGCAGGGGGTCCCTGGAATTCGGAGCCACTGAACATTAAGGTAAATTTGCCTCTGGTGGCTTAAACTGCCCGACTTGTTTACTTGAAAGACCTCCCGGAGCAGAAAGCTCAGCTGGCTGTTTAGCTTCCCGACGTGGTCTTACATACAAGCAGAAGGAGAAGGAGGCACGGGTTCCTCAATCCTAAAAACCAATTCCATCTATTTCCTTCACCCCAACACATACACAGAGAAACTGCTCCAATATCAACATGAGTATAATTCCCACGGTTTCTTGCTACCAACAAGGTTACCTTCATGCAAAGACAGAGAGAGGACCCAGCTAATTTCAATGACCTTAAAAGAATAATAATATACCTCTGAAGCAAATAATACATTATATGTTAAAAAAAAAGAAGAAGGTAGCAGGAGGGGAAGAATGAAGGGGGGGAATCGGAGGGGTAGACGAACCATGAGAGACGATGGACTCTGAAAAACAAACTGAGGGTTCTAGAGGGGAGGGGGGTGGGAAGATGGGTTAGCCTGGTGATGGGTATTAAAGAGGGCACGTTCTGCATGGAGCACTGGGTGTTATACGCAAACAATGAATCATGGAACACTACATCAAAATAATAATAATAATAATAACAATAAAAACACCCTGTCTTACGGGCATGTGATGTTTGTACCCTTTCAAGTGTCCTCTAATCCCGTGTTCCTTTATCCTCACCACAGTCCTGCAGGCAGGTATAAATGACCCCACCATCCCCATCTAATGGGGAAGGAAACAGAGAAATGGAGAGGTGACGTGATTTAGCCTAAGATCAGACAGTGACACACAAACTTCTCTCTCTCTGTGCGGCATCCACCATCCAGTCTCCACAAATGCCCCGTTCCCTTAGGGCCTGAGTCAAGAAATAGAGAAGTGAAGGGAGATATTCCATCCCCCTTATGTTCCATCCTTACATTCAATTTGCTAACGAAACCTAAAGACCTGAATTAACCCAACCCACTCGTGAGCACATATCCAGTAAACACTCTTGTGCCAAAGGGCAGGCAAGACAGGGAATGTTTATAATGATGAAGAAATAAAAGAACAGAGATTTTAGAGAAAGAAAAAGGGTTTTCCAGATCTGTGTGGCCTAATATAGTAGCCATCAGCCATGTGTAACAACTGAGCCCTAGAAATGAGGCTCGTCAGAATGGAGATGGACTGTAGGTGTATAATACATACCTGATCTCAAACACTTCACATGGAAAAATAATAATAAAACATCATTAATATTTTAGATTGATTACCTGTTGAAATTAGACTTTTTGGAGATATTGGTAAAATAAAATATATTACTAAAAGCAATTTCACCTCTTTTTTACTTTTTTTTTTATTTGGCTATTAGAAAATTTTAAATTATAGGGGCACCTGGCTGGCTTAGACAATAGTGCATGATGTGACTCCTGATCTCAGGGTCATGAGTTCAAGCCTCATGTTGGATGTGAAGCCTACTTTAAAAAAAGAAAAAGAAAATCTTAAATTATATGTGTGGCTCACATTATATTTCTATGGGTCAGCACTGTTCTAGAAAGTTTTCTTCATTATTTAATGGAATAAAACCAGAATGTCCTGCTTTTCCAACATTCTTAATAGCAAGTAAACAGATGTTCCATAATGCCATATTCCTAATGTTTGTCCCACTTTCCTGGACTTCTCCCAGCACCGCTGGCCTAGTTTGTCCATCATGTTGACTCACTTCTCAGGAACAATCAGAGTTTTCTGTGTTAAGGTCTTTGATGGAACTGCCACACTCAACATACCTGATTCCTCAGAGCAGGAGTCTGCTGCTGGAGAGTCCTTCCCTTGCTGGCCTCCAGATTTCTTTCCCAGAGTAGAAGTCACCAGGAGAGGGTCAGGGCACAATCAAATCTGGGAGACTCTAATTGTACTTCAGAGTCACCTCTGGAAGCTTTCCTCTATAGTAACAAAATTCACCATCGCGAGGCTCTTGGGATGCCTTACATCTCATCACGCTGCCCAGCTCCGGCCTCCTGTTTTCCCGCTGAAATTGCTTCCAGTTGACAATGTGACCATTTCACAGGCATATTATGCAGGTGATGCCCTCAAGGGCCTCCAAAATTGTCACCATCCCTGGGTTTTATAAGTGATCATCAATGAGAAGATGCTCATAAGCAAAGGCAACAACCAAAAGGGAGGAAGAGAAAGAAAGACACCCGGTCCCTTTCACTCAGTAGAAAGGACCAGATCACAGACAGCAGGCAACAAAGCAGGATTGGTGACAGGCTGGAAGGGCAGAAACGATGCTCTGGGTGAGAGAAAGGGACTGGAGAACAGAGGGAAACAGACCTCTATTTCCTTTCGTTTTACTGTGTGCTGCCATCTTTAAGGCCTGAACATACTTCTTTTTGGTGGGAAAGGGGATCAGGATGCGGATGACGGCTCCTCTTCCAATGGCAGAGAAGCCCTTCGACTGCCTTCTCCCTTCCCTAGTCAGGCAGAACTGCAGTGTCAACTGGCATCTAACTCATTAAGGACAGCCCTCCAAATAAAGATAACAATGGTCCACCATGGGGGTTGGGGGGAGGGGAGGAGAGGAACCAGAGGATCTGTCTCCACTGACCTGAGACTCAACTTCAGAGGACTCAGGTAGGATAAAAGAACCACATTCCCGCTCCAAACACATTCCAGAGGCCAGATATCAAGGGCCTGGAGGAACGAAGACAATCTCTTGTCCCAAAAGAACTGCCTGGACATGGCTAATGTTTGCTCTCCTTGGTTCTGATCATTTCTCATATTTATGTTCAATTCTCATTCTCTCTCTCTTTACCTCTTTCCCTCCCTCCATCCCCCCCAACCCTCTCTTCTCCCCGGCACCCCCCCCCCCACTCTCTTCCTGAAAAGCAACTTGGGGAAGTCTGGGCTTTGGCCTCAGAAAGCCCTGGATTTGACACTCGGCTCTGCTTCTTCCTAGTGGCATGACTCACCTCCCTTCTCTGAGGATATAGGTTTTCACTCTGTACCCCAACAGCCAACAAAATTTAACACCCCCTGAAATATTCATTCTTTCATGCATTCAACAGGTATTTCCTGAGAACCTTCCATGTTTGTGTTGAACATGGAAGATAGAGCATTACCTAAACTGACCAAAACCTTGAACTTGTGCATTTTAAATTCTAGTTGGAGGAAGATTATTAGGAAACAAATGAACAAATAAATTATAAGTCTGACAGTTATACATTTTGTGAAGAAAAAAATGAAGCAGGGAGGAGGAATGGGAAATGCAGTGGGTACAAATTTAAAGGACTTGAAACAGAGGAAGCAGGTCAAGCAGACTTGGGGAAGAGCACCCAAGCTGAGCGCAGAGCGCAGCAAAACCATGAGGCCAGAGCAGCAAGGGGCCTTGTACCTGGGTGGCTGTGCGTGAGATGAGAGGCAGGAGAGAAGGTAAGTGGTAAGGACTTTGGAGTTGCTTGAAATGAGACAGGAAGTCAGAGCTGTGGGTGCTTGGAGGTGGAGGGTGGGGAGGGCTGATCTGCGTGTAACAGGATCACCTGATATGAACACACAGGGAGAAGGACAGAAACAAGGAAACTGGATCTGAGACCTGAGGCTATTGCCATGATCCTAACGAGAGATCATGATGGCTCAGAGCAGGGTTTTAGCTGTGGTGGTGGTGAGAAGCAGACTTTATCTACTTTTTAGCTCTTCACTAATGTGTGACATACATTTAAAAATACACCCCAGGGCGCCTGGGTGGCTCAGTTGGTTAAGCGACTGCCTTCGGCTCAGGTCATGATCCTGGAGTCCCAGGATCGAGTCCCGCATCGGGCTCCCTGCTCGGCAGGGAGCCTGCTTCTCCCTCTGACCCTCCCCCCCTCTCATGTGCTCTCTGTCTCTCTCATTCTCTCTGTCTCAAATAAATAAATAAAATCTTAAAAAATAAATAAATAAATAAATAAATATATAAAATAAAAATAAAAATAAAAATAAAAATAAAAATACACCCCAAAATAGAAATAGTAAAAGGAAAATGTTCAAAAATAAAAATAGAAGATGTACTGTTTTGTTCCAACCACTCAATGGAATACTTTGTCCACTCCCTGGATATACCCCACTTTAGAGAGCACCGCTATAGATGATGCAAAATAATGTGTGTAAAGTACCAAGCACAGGTGTAAGAACATGGGACAAGCTTAATTATACTGGTCCTTCCTGCCCCGACCCCTAGTTGACTCCCTGCACTACCATCCTCTTGGCCTCTAGCCCTCCTGATGCTGCCTATGACCTGGATGCTTGCCTGACTAAGGTCACCCTAGTGTAACTCTCAGCTCTCCCTAAAGCTTCCCTCCTGGAAAGGCACCCTCTTCTGGGCTAGGAGGAAAGGTGGAGAACCCTGGAGTTTTGGCCTAAGTCTAAAACTGACATCATACTCTATCCAACAGCAGAATGCCCATCCTTCCCAAGGAAGCATGGAATTTTCACCAAAGAGGGACCACATTCTGAGCAAACAAACACACCTTACCAAGTTTAAAAGAATAGAAATCATACAAAGTATATTCTTAGGCCACAGTGAAATTAGACGAGACGTCAATAACATAAAGATAGTTGTGAAATACCCCAATATTTGGAAATTAAACAACACATTTCTATTCTAAATGACACTGGATTAAAAATGAAGTTTCAAGAGAAATTTTTAAATATTTTGAACTAAATTAAAATACAGCTGATCCAAAGTCATCAGATGCAGCAAAAGCAGTGCTAAGAGGTAAGTTTACAACATTTACAGCATATTAAATGCATATATTAAAAAAAAAAAACAAGAAAGATCTAAAACCAATAACCTAAGCTTCCACCTTAGAAAACTAGAGGAAGAAGTTCCAGCCAGAAGTGAAGAAATAAGAAAAATAAGAACAGTAGTCAAAGAACTTGAAACCAGGAAAATAATAGAGAAAAATTAACTAAACCTAATGCTGCTTCTTTGAAAAGATCTCTAATATTGACAAACTTCTAGTGAGGATTGCCAAGAAAAAAAGAAAAGACACAAAATACCCATATCAGAAATGAAAGAGTAATCATCACTAGTGGTCCCACTGATAATAAAAAGATAATAATAATGGGGGCGCCTGGGCAGCTCAGTTGGTTAAGCGTCCTACTCTTGATTTCAGCTCAGGTCATGATCTCAGGATCGTGGGATCCAGCCCTGAGAGGGGCTTGGCCCTCAGGGCGGAGTCTCCCTGTCTCTCTTCCTCTGCTCCTCCCCCTCTCTTTCTCTCTCTAAAATAAATAAAACCTTTATAAAAAGATAATAAATAAGTATCCATAAATTTAATACTTTATATAAAATGGACCAGTTCCCTGAAAGGCACAAGCTACCAAGACTCACACAAGGATAAAGAGATAAGCTAAAGAGCCCTGTATCTATTAAAGAAACAGAATCAATAATTAACAATCTTCCAAAAAAGAGAAATCACCAGGTCCATATATTTCACCTGAGAATTCTACCAATTTTTTAAGATAGAAAGTATACCAATTCTTGGCAACCTCTTCCATAAAACAGAAGGAGAGAGTGCACTTCCTAACTCATTCCATGGGGCCAAAATTACCCTAATGCCAAAACCAGGAAAAAAAAAAAAAATTACAAGAAAACTACAGACAAATATCTCTCATGAACATAGACGTAAGAATCCTCAACCAATATTAGCAAATCAAGCCCAACAATGCATAAAAAGAATTCTACAACACAACCAAATGAGATTATCTCAGGTATGCAAGGCTGGTTCAACATTTGAAAACCAACCAACTTAAAGTCATCACATTAACAGACTTAAGAAGAGGGGCACCTGGGTAGCTCAGCTGGTTAAGCATCTGACTCTTGATCTCAGCTCGGGTCTTAATCTCAGGGTCGTGAGTTCAAGCCCCCCCCCCTGCAGCAAGGAGCCTACTTAAAAGGGAAAAAATAAAAATAGTGGACTTAAGAAGACCAACTGCATGGTAATATCAATTGGTGCAGAAAACCCAACAACCATTCATGATAAAAACTCTCAGCAAACTGGAAATAGAGGGGAAATTTCCTCACTTTGATGAAGCTTATCTACCCAAAAAACCAACTGCTAATAGGATGCCATGAGCTAAGGAGAAAACAGGAAAGAATCCCATGGAAAAGGACAAACAGTGAAAGCGGACATTTTTCCTGAGGTTTAGGGCAGGCCAAGGAGGGCTGGGGCTCCTTCCTTGTTCCCATCACCCCACTTACAATTGGGACGATGACCTCGTTGTGTGGGGAGGCGACTGAGATGAGGCGAGGTGACATAGCAGGGCCCCTGATGCCGACCCACAGCACGTCCTCTACTCTGTCTGCTCTCCACAGCACTTAGCACCTGCCACTGTGTTGTGTAATCTATTTTTTTGACTCTCACCTACTAGATTGGGTGGCAGGAGGTTTTGCTGTTTCATTAACCGCCCTATCACCACCACACAGTGGGTGTGGGCTTATTTTTGTTGAGTGAATGAACCAGCTCAGGCCTCTGTGATCTTTTAGGTTATTCAGGGGCCAAGAACACTGAGAAAGAGGGTCACAGGGTTGGGACGGAAAGGGCAACAGCCATCCTACCGCCGTGGGCATCTTCTTAGAGAGAGGGGCATCACACCACGGAAGCCTCCCCGTCTCCTCCTCCCCCGGACCCACCCACCCTGCAGGGAGATGGCTGCCGGGCTCTGCAATAGTTGACTGGCTCACCTGTAACAAGGACAGCCCATCCTTCCTCAGCCTCTGCAGCCCTCCCCAAACCTGGAGTGGCTCCCTGAGCCAAGAGAACCATATGTGAGGGTGGCCTAGAAAATAGCATCGTGAGAATGTTTTCATTCAACAGCAAAATTGTTTGATTTCATTCAAGCTTGTCTTTGCAAGGGCAAGTGAAGCCAGCTTGATAGACAACCATTAAATAGACTAATTAGGAAATGATCTGGAGAGGTGGTATGGCCGGGGTAGGGAGGAGTCAAGCAACGAGGATCGGGTTCTGGCACAGTTACTCCCTGTGTGGCTTCTGGCAGGATGAGACCCTCTCTGAACATGCGCTTCCTCCTCTTTGTTAAGTAGGAAGTACTACTGAAATCTATTTGTTACTCTCACTTTATTGTTGTTACTCCTGGAAGAATCACAAGAGAAGGAAAGTGGAGGGTCTTCCAGGTTCTGGAGATGCATTTCAGGGAGAACGAAAACCTCACAATGAACGGGAACGTGGTTATGTGAACTGCACCACGGAACATCACAAGAAGCCGGAGAAAGCAGGAAAGCCAGGGGAACCTGGGCACCTCCTGCCTCCCTCCGCATCTCCACTGGTTACAGAACTCACAGCGTACCACCTTAGCTCAAACATCCCTATCTCTGAACTATCCTCAAGGTATCCCAGAGCCAAACCTAGAGGCCCAGCCTGAAAAGAGATTCCCTGAACTCAGTAACCCATGATGCTTCCAAAAATCTTTACAGTACAACTCCACCATCATGCCCAGAGGCTGGTTCTCACCTGGATCCTAATTTCTGAAGAAATGCTGGGCTCAGGAGAGGGCACAGCTTGGTGCTTGCAAACTGACCCAGGCTGGTGCAAGCCTTGGTCCTCTCTGAACTCCAGAAAGTGAGTGTGGCCTGAGCTGGGCTGCCATGGGAAGGGCAGCTTAGCAAAGCCATTAACAACACAGCCTTGTGGGGTCAGAAAGACCCACGTTAGAGTCTAGCCTCTGCACAACTACCCAACTATGTAACCTTGAGTAAGAATGCTTGACCTCTGTGAGCCTCAGTTTTCTTATATAAGGATGATAGGAGCACTTAGCTTATAGCTCTGACCACAGTGTCTGGCCCACAGTAAGCTAGAGATGTCCACTCAGACTACCCAGGTTCCCAGGTTTGAAACCTGGATGAGATACTTAGCTAATGTGCAGCCCTGGGCAAATGACCAACTTCTCTGTGCTTCTCTTTTCTCAATCATAAAATGTGGACAATAAAAGAACCTATTTCTTAGACTTATTGTGAGGATTAAATTAATTAATCCCTATAAAGTGTTTAAAAAAGTGTCCACCATATTGTAAGTGCCCAATAACGAGAGCTCATACTTGTTTTAAAAAAGCAAATAATAGGAAATTATTGCTGAAGGAGCTTGAAAACCAAAGCAGTCCCACCCCGTCCCATAGCCTCTTGCACATAATAGAAAATGGACAAATACATCCAGTGAAGGATCCTGGTGACCTGCACCTAACCTCCCATAGCACAATCTGCTATGTTCCATCTGCTCGTAAGTTGTGTTTCTTAGCCAAGAAAGGCAGAAAGTGTAAACCTGTGTTACTGTCAACTTAGCCTGATGCTTCATCTACTGCCTTTTGGTGGGGATGCTGCTTACTTCTCCAACAGATTTCTTCATGAGTGAAAGTCAGGGATGTTATAAGCATTCTCTGAATGAGCTGGTCTGGAGGAAGCCACAAGGAGCCACATAGAAGGGCTGCCACAGAAGATCTAGTTCGGGTCAATTCATTGCTCTGAATAGAGTGGCAGTGGGGTAATCTGGTCTAACGATGAGCATACACCTCATAGATTTGCTGTTCCTTCTGGCTGTGATGCTCTTCCTCCCTTCATTCCGGCTCTTCTCAATTATCACCTCCTGGGAGGTGTCCTCTGGAACAGCTCCCTCAACATCATGTATCTGTTATCCTGCTTTGCTTTCTCTTCATAGGATTTTATGGACACTTATTCATTAGTTTATCATCTGCTTCCAAAAACCAGCAGAGACTTGCCTGTTCTGTTCACTACTGAGCCTTGAACAGTGCCTCTTACATATATTAGCAGGCACTCAAGAAATAGCTGATAAATGAATGAATGAAGTAAAGGTCTTCCCTGGCAGAGGTGACTGCCAACCGTCTGGCTAGATTACACAGTAGACACCCTTCTGCCAAATGACTTTTCTCAACCCCAGGAGGATGCGCCAGGCTGGGCTGCAGGGCAAAGGGAAACTTCAAACCTGGGTCCCAATCCTGTTCCTTCTGGTGGACGGTAAGACTTTGACTGCCTTTTATCTTAGAAAACACACTCAGAGACAGTCCATCATTCAATTAGAATGTTAAAGAGTTGCAACAAAATTAATTTGCTTATCACCAGGGAAATTAAAATGTCTGCAAATAAATTCTACCCCTTCAGCCCAGTTTCAGGTGGTTGATACATCTGATGTGCTGGCAGCAATGAGAACCAAGAGGAGAGTACTGGGAAAACTAGTTTCTAGTTGGAAGGGAAAATTCAGCAAAGGTATGAAAACACACACACACACACATCACCAAGCACTGCTGTGTGAGTCTGTGTTTTTAAGTGATTTAAGGAACTAAAATGTAGGCTATGCAGTTAACATCTCACTCTCAAGCAGAGGAGACTTCAGACATCAATTGTAGCCCCCAATGACTTGAGTCCTGCTACCTAGCACAGTGCTTAAGAATATGAGCTTTGACTACTGGGTATTTACCCCAAAGATACAAATGTAGGGATCCGAAGGGGTACGTGCACCCCGATGTTTAGAGCAGCAATGTCCACAATAGCCAAACTGTGGAAAGAGCCTAGATGTCCATCGACAGATGAATGGATAAAGAAGATGTGGTATATATATACAATGGAATATTAAGCAGCCATCAAAAGGAATGAGATCTTGCCATTTGCAATGACGTGGATGAAACTGGAGGGTGTTATGCTGAGCGAAATAAGTCAATCAGAGAAAGACATGTATCATATGACCTCACTGATATGAGGAATTCTTAATCTCAGGAAACAAACTGAGGGTTGCTGGAGTGGGGGGAGGTGGGAGGGATGGGGTGGCTGGGTGATAGACACTGGGGAAGGTATGTGCTTTGGTGAGCGTTGTGAAGTATGCAAGACTGTTGAATCACAGATCTGTACCTCTGAAGCAAATAATACATTATATGTTAAAAAAAAAAAAAAAGAAGAAGAAGAAGAAGGTAGCAGGAGGGGAAGAATGAAACGGGGGGGAATCAGAGGGGGAGACAAACCATGAGAGACTATGGACTCTGAGAAACAAACTGAGGGTTCTAGAGGGGAGGGGTGGGGGGATGGGCTAGCCTGCTGATGGGTATGAAAGAGGACACATACTGCATGGAGCACTGGGTGTTATATGCAAACAGTGAATCATGGAACACTACATCAAAAACTAATGATGTAATGTATGGTGATCAACATAATAAAAAAAAAAAGAATATGGGCTTTGAAATTAGACAAGCCTGGGTCTGGACTCCATCCCTGCCACTTACTAGCTGTGTGACCTTGAGATACTGACTAACCTCCCTGAACTTTGAGTTCCTCGTCTATAAAATAAGGATAATAAAATTAATCTCATGGATTGTTGAAATAATGTGGGTGCTCCATATCAGAAATATACTTTCATTATTATATGAATTACATCAAATATTAGCAATGTTAGGAAAACAATGGCAATAAGAAGCATAAAAGATAATGTACCCCAAGTTTATAAAGGGGGATGGTACATATCAAAACACAGAGTAGGATGGCAACAAATCCCACCAGGATTGCTGCCTCTTCTGGAGTTTTCTTCACAGCCCTTCTGTACCAAACCCATATGGCATTCCTGTTCTAAGCAGGGACAGAGTGAGAAGGCCTGGAATGATCCCCAGGAGATGAATGAATTCCACGTGATTCATTCATAGACCCAAACACCCAGCCCAAATCTCCCCACTACCCTGCTACATCCAAATCCCACTGCAGCCCCCTCCTTCCAAACACGCAGAAGGTATATGCAATACAAAAGGAAAGCAGTAACTTGGGAAAGCATAGGGGTGGGTAGGGTTGCTAGCCTGCAGAATGAGAATGAGAACGAGAGACTGGAGGTCTGTAGGGAATTGCTCTCCAACCAAAATCGAGAGTGAGGGGACAGGCAAGACAAGGTGGGGACAGAGGAGGACGAAGGGGTGAACTCCACTGTGCCGTAATGAGCCTCCATCATATTGAGATGGAGAAGCCCTCTTGCCACTCTCCCCTTTGTAAGATGACTCAGTTTTCCTGGAGTCACTAGCAATTTAAAAAAAAAAAAAAAGGCAGCTTAGCTACCTCAAAAGGGTTATGTGATTGCCTGAGGGGCAGGAGTAAAGAATGAGCTGGAAAAGACATCCTATTCAGCCTGGGAGCAATAGAATCCCAAGGGAAGAAAGATGAAAATATGACAGTGGAAAGGGAACTCAAATCAATGTCAGAGTCCAAACAATGATGGGATGAAAAAAAAAAAATGACCAGCCCAAAGCCAGCAAGTTTGGAGAGAGTTCCAGAAAAACAGGAGTTATAACCCAACCTCTTTTCTCCCCAACCCAGAATGCAAGCATAAATTTTTGCTGTCTGTATGCACCAAGTAAGTTACCATAAGCAATTTACCAATCAGTCAAGCAAAGAGAAATGGACCTACTCTCCTTTTTTTTTTTTTTAAACTAAATTCTCCCTAGCATCTACTCTTTCAATGTACAATGATTCACATGGACAAGGAACCTCCCTTACTTTACAACATGGGTCTCTTAGGAGGAAGGATGGCCAGGGCATGGGCTGGTAAACTTCTATACTTAATTGCAAGCCTGTGGTGGCATGCAGCGCCATCGGGAAGCTGCACCAGGTGACACTGGTGCAGTCCATATTCATTCACAGCTGCGGGTGGGTTTATCCAGGGCACCAATTATCTAATTGCTGCTAATGTTCCGTATATTTACTCAGCTGCAAATTTGCAAGATGGGGCCTGACTCACAAGAAGGGGATAATAATGGGAGATATATTTCCATTTGAAAATTCATGAATAAGCAGCAAGAGCCCTGTTTATTAAAATTCAGATGCAGATAAACAATGAGTATAGTTCCAGGAATAATTGCAGGTTTTTCACAGTTACAGAAAACCAGCTCCTTTGTCAACACTCCATTGTTCTATTTATACCTTGGGAGATACTGCACTGAGTTTCTATAAATACAATGGAAACTCATTCATCTCAACCTCTCTCACGTGTAAAGTCCCAACCTTCTCAGTAATAAAAGAACTGCATCCCGAGTGTATCTGACATTAGGTCTCAAGACTGTCATAGGCGAATCTTTCCCAGTATAAGAGATAAAGAAGAACAGGCTTGGATTGGACCGGGGAGGGGAGGGGAAGCAACAGGCATTCTATTCTGGTTTCTGAAATAGACATGAAGCAGATAACATTCTTGCCAGCTCTCAGTCCCTGAGTGTTAATATGGGAGATTAAAAGCAGAGGAAACAAAATGCCCAAGGTAACTTGACCCCTGCATGGGATGAGAGCTCATCAGTGATACTCATTTATACATTTTCTTTGAATGTGATTCTGCCCTTCTCTATGGATATTAGGCCCCTCTCCTATTATATTGCAAATCTATATCGTGCAATCTTGAAATCTACTTCTTTGATCCCCCACCTCCAAAATACCTATCACTACACTTTGTACCATACAGTGTTAATCAGATAAAGTCTGGTTCAGTGAAGGTCTCCTGATCCCAAGCAGCCCAAAAAAGTGTCCTGATAGCAGGACATAATTGTGCTGTCTCCAAATACAACTAATATTTATAAGAATATCACATTTTTAAATGTTTAACTGTGGAGCAGACATTGTGTGAATTACTTTCCATATAAAAAAATCTAATCATCCCACCAGCTCTGTGAAGATGGTCTTATCACTCTCCTTTTGATAGACTAAAACACAACGCAATAAGGTAAGTGATCCAGCCACATAGCTAGCAAGTAGCAGATCTAGAACTTGAACCCAGAACTATCTGAAAGCAGCATATATGCTCTTAGCCACCACATTGCCACATTTTTCTGCTTCTTGGATCTAATATATACCGCTCCATTTTGTGGATAAGCCCTGGAGTGTTCTATCTCTATGCCATGGTTCAGACAGATGTTGCTTCTTTCTGTTAATTTAACCACTACACACACACACACACACACACACACACTCTAAAACCTTTAGCCTGTGTCTCTCCATGATCCCTGGTTTGCAAGGATATGTGACCCCTATCTCCATAGCAATCTTCCATGTACGCATACTTACCTGTTCCATGTTTAAGGGAAAAATCATTTTACATAGATATATATATGTGTGTGTACAATGCATATATATGGGGGGGGGTCGGGATGCATATGTATCACACATATACATTAGCTTCTTGTCAGTGTCTCCTAACAGGTAAGGTAAAATTATCCACAGGGAAGTGGGACTATACCAGAAATAGGGCCCTGATGTACATGCAACCTCCCTTACCAGCTGATGTTCCATACGCTGCAGTGAAACCAGGTTCATTAAAAGGGTTTACAACACACAGAATTTTAATACAAAGGCTTCCTTCAGTGGTATCTCTCTCTAGAAACTCTGGTCCCTGAACATTTCACAGGTTTCTGAGCCAAAGTAGAAGGGGCTGAAATAAGAAGTAACAGCACAGAGAGTATCCAGGGAGCAAAGGAGACACTTCATTCATCAGCAAGACAGCAGTTGTGTTGGAAGGTGGGGCAGGGGTTTGGGGAGCCAGCTGGAAGGCTCACCCAGAAATCTGTGCCCTGTTCACTGGAGATAGATTTCTGTTCACCTCTTCATTTCAAAGATGGTGGGGAAAGTTCTAGCCTTTTGATATGGGTTCAGCACTCCTATAAACATAGATGGCCAATTATGAGTTCAAATACCAGTGGCCCTATAAAAGTCTTATCCCCAAAAGTTCTCTCCTTCACTTACTGGATCGTTCATGCATTCATTTAACAAATTATCAAACACCTACTTGAACAGGCACCATACTAGCTCAATCGAGAACATGCTCCCTAAACCGAACTTTGCTTACCCGCCCTGCTGGATTAACTGATTATGGTACTGACACAAAAACAGACACACAGATCAGTGGAACAGAATAGAGAGCCCAGAAATGGACCCTCAACTCTATGGTCAACTAATCTTCGACAAAGTAGGAAAGAATGTCCAATGGAAAAAAGACAGTCTCTTCAACAAATGGTGTTGGAAAAATCGGACAGCCACATGCGGAAGAATGAAACTGGACCATTTCCTTACACCACACACAAAAATAGACTCAAAATGGTTGAAAGACCTAAATGTGAGACAGGAGTCCATCAAAATCCTCAAGGAGAACACAGACAGCAACCTCTTCGACCTCAGCCGCAGCAACTTCGTCCTAGAAACATCGCCAAAGGCAAGGGAAGCAAGGGCAAAAATGAACTATTGGGACTTCATCAAGATAAAAAGCTCTCATTGTTTCTGATGCCCACCTCATTCAAGTCCTGCCACCTGAATCACATGTTATGCCTCTCTTGTGTACCCAGGCGTTACTTCTCCTACCAGCTGCATCATGTGTTCATGAGAGCTAACTGCATTTATTCTCAAAACTATGTATAGCTGTCATTATGACTGATTATTAAACAGTGTGTAAATCAACAGAAAATGAATACCAAAAAATCTGTTTCTATAAAAGCTTATTTGGATGTTTTGCAAAGACTTGATAATGGTGAGTCATTTAAAAATGTGGTTGAATCAGCTGTGAACAGGAAAAGTATAAAATACTCAGCGTGGGGAAGACTCCAGAACCTTTGAATTGTTTTCCCAATGTCTTCTTACTCCATAAAAAAAAAAGAAAGCAGGAACCAGAAATTAGAGATGATGTTTCAATAACCAGCAACTGGTCTCCATCACAATACAAGCAACTACAATCCCATGAGTCACGGGGCAGTAATGGAGGCACACGGAATGGGAAAAGGGAGGCAGAGGGGGTAAGGTGGAGCATCTGAACCAGGCTTGTGGTGGAGAAGGTGGGAAAGGGGAAGAGAAAAAACCTTCAGCAAGAAGAAACATTGTGTAGAGTCTTGAAGAAGAAGAAGAGCTGGCCTGGCAAAGTCGGGGTGAAGGGAATCCCAAACACACAGAGCTGCATCTATAAAAGCACATGGTACAAAAACAATGAATTGTGGATCACCACATCAAAAACTAATGATGCATTGTATGGTGACTAACATAACACAATAAAATAAAATTTAAAAAAAAAAGCACATGGTACATCTGTGAATCTCCCAATAAATTGGCATGACTGGAAGACCAAACATACGGTGGCATTCTTCCCACAATGATTTGCACACTCTTGGTTTTGCCAGGCGCTCGTCCTGGGATCTGCACTCATGAGGCCTACTTCCTTGCTGCTCTAGGGAAAAGGTGATCCATCATACCTTACAAAGCCTCTTCATGTATGTTCCCCAGAGCGCTGATCCTCAGACAGCTGGAACCAGGGTCTTCCTGTGCTTAGGTACCCACCCCCACCTCCAGCCCACCCTCAGTTTCCAAACCCATGCAGGGTCCAAAGTTATTTCTCAGAAAATATCACAGAAGTGAACTGGAACAGGCTATCAGCTCTGATTGACAAGAAATCCACACGGCCCAAGATGACCCAGAGTTGAAAATAACAGCATCATTTTCTCTCCTGTTGGGTGCTATTTCCTTCGAAACTGAAATGCTTACCCAACCACCCAAATGCCAATGAAATAGGTAACAGATTAGATTACCTGATAAACACCTCTACACCCTCCAAGAAATTTCCTAGTAATCCCAGCAACTGCTCTTTTCCAGCTGGTTGCTGACAACGTTTCAAAATGAATCCTCCTACACTCTTATTTTTACCCTCCACGAGCTGACTTTAATGGTAATCTCCTTAGGTTGAGAGCCCAGATGGAGTTGAAAACTTCTTTGATTTCTTTCAGAAGGGAACTTTGGTAGGAAGCAGCTCCACCAGGCCACTCTAACATGTTTTGCTTTCATTTTCTCTCTGCCCTTACCCCCAACCCTTATAATTTTATCTTAACTACCCTCCCACTGGCTTTCTTTAGAGTTCAGCTTCTAAACAAGGAGCCCAAAATCTCCTTTGGTCTTTGGGATGATTTTTGTTTAAAGGGATCAGGAAAATTTAAACTCTTGTGTAATCAATCAATTTGAAGTTTTGCCTCCTCTAACATTAATGAATTTGATCACATGAAGGTAACCTTGGTTAAGTGTTCTGTTCACCTGTATATCCCCAATGCCTAGCAAAAGCAAAGGCAGAAAGTAGGTGCTCAGTAAAGAGAAATGGAATGAACGAGTAATCCTTACAAATGCCCCATGGGGTGAGCAAGGTGGATATTCTTACAATTGACGACAGACTCATGAAGGTTAGGTAGTTTGCTGAGGGTCACACAACCTGGGACTCATCAACGTTGGTCTAGAGCCATTTTACTAGACCACGTACCTGAACTCCAGCATTAGAACTGGAAGACTTTTCTTTGCTTCTACAAAGCTAAGATCAGGCCCCTGAATCCAGTCCAAGGTCCAAAGCTCTTAAGATGGAAATGCAGAGGCTGGAAAAGGGGCTTTAGGAAACACCACTTAAAACTGAATGCTGTAACACACCTGCACAGGAAACAGAAAGGGAGTGGGATGGAGGCTGCAGAAACACTGGGAGAACACCAGGTGCTTCAGGTGTGCTCAGGCAGAGGAGTCCACATGGACTCCAGCAGACTGTGCACACCAGCGATCTGCAAACTACTGTCTGTGGGCCGAATCTGGCCCTCCATCTGTTCTTGTAAATAAAGTTTTATTAGAGCGTAAGCTCACCCGTCCATGTACATATTGTGCACAGCAGCTTTATTCTACAACAGCAGAGTCGAGTAGTTCACCCTGTGGCCCACAAACCCAAAAATACTGACTGCCCTTTTACACAAACAGTCGGCCAACTCCTGGGATATTAGACTCACTTAGCAACAACCACCCCAGCAGCAGCTGCTGCTGCAGAAATGAAACAAAGTACTACAAATGTACTACCAAGTTCAATGAGCTGGGAAGGATCATTTTCCACCCAATACCAAAAAAAAAAAAAGACCCCACAAA
Organism: Neomonachus schauinslandi; assembly: GCF_002201575.2. Classification (NCBI taxonomy): domain Eukaryota; kingdom Metazoa; phylum Chordata; class Mammalia; order Carnivora; family Phocidae; genus Neomonachus; species Neomonachus schauinslandi. Next base: position 130,212,713 of record NC_058408.1, on the reverse strand, counting down.
CCAATTACTTCAGCACTTGATACCTGCTTAGAAGCCTTTTGTCAGTAATATCTACTCTTGCCTGAACTTTTGAACTAGACATCCACCCCTTCATTACCACTCCACTGAGGATTAGCACTCATTGGAAAAGCTACAGAAAACAAACTTTTTAGTTTATTTTAAAAGAAAAATCAGAGAAGGGCACATTTAATGCAGTGCTACAAATAAATGGAAACTCAGCATGCCTCGTAAAATGTCTAGATCTCATTAAATGATTTCTTGGCTATTATCCTCTGGGCTCACCAATGGATCTGAATGGGCTCTCCGGTGAAACCAAATGCACGAGATGCTATTCTTTTGAAAGGAAATAGCATACTGAAATCAGAAAAGATGACGACCAATTGTTAGAAAAATGGATTTCAAATGAGGAGTGTGATTTTCCATCTTTAGGCTTTGCCACTGATATTCCCTTGCAAATCTCTTAGCCCATCCTATGTCTTACTTTCCTAACCTACCAAATGGAGAAAATCTTATCCATCTCCTACCCCTTACCTCCCTCCTCCCAACCAGTGATGTGAAAAGGATGCACAAAACAGTTTGCTGCGAGCTTTTTAAAAGGCCCTCACAGGGAAAGGCTAAATGTTATGTGTATGTTCTCTAAGCTCAGATTGTTCTCCAGGGAGGGGGAGCTCAGTAAATATGAACATGACACAGTAGAACAAAAGCAAATGACCTATTAATTAATCTCCTACAAGAGCCTTATTCCAAGTAGGGCAATGCACAATAGAAAACTCTCTATGGATTATATTCTGGTAACTTCTAAGAGAAGAACTTCGGGGCACCTGGGTGGCTCAGTCGTTAAGCGTCTGCCTTCGGCTCAGGTCATGATCCCAAGGTCCTGGGATCGAGCCCCACATCGGGCTCCTTGCTCAGCGGGAAGCCTGCTTCTCCCTCTCCCGCTCCCCCTGCTTGTGTTCCCTCTCTCTCTGTCAAAAAATAAATAAAATCTTTAAAAAAAAAAAAGAAGAAGAAGAAGAACTTCAACATCTTCGTCCTCTAAGCAAGTATTGCTTTCTATCAGTATGAATAGCTTTTTCTGGAATTTGGGGTGGAAATTCAAAGAGCTAAGTCACTTTCTCCAGCCAAAGAGCTTGGCTGTGAGATCCACTAGGTCCCTGCCTCTGATAGCCACTTCCTTTGCTGCAGTTGAGATCTAAGGCAAAGTCCCCAGGTATGGGACTGATGGTGTGGAGCAGAGAGCACCTAAGGCCATAGGACCATAGGGTCCCACCCCATGACAGCAAGCATCAGCTGGTATCACCTTGATCTGAGCCTCTCTTCTCTCTCTCTCTCCCCCTCTCCCTCTCTCTCTCTCTGTCTCTCTCACTCTCTCTCTCTCTCCTTGGTCTGGTCCACACACCTACCTTTGGGAAACTGCTTCTCCCCACTCCATTTTAATATGATGAGGCTGCCAATCAGAGAGTGCTGTCTCCTCGAGCTGACCAATGATTGGTCCAGCGGTACGGTGGACCCATGAATCAAGCAGGAACAACTTTTTCAGAAACAAAAATAAAGAAAGGGAGAGGAGGATGAGGAGGGCAATGAGAAGAGAGACTGACTCTCTTTTCATCAATGCAAGCTCTGAATTACTACCTTAGCCACCACATGAAGAGCGCCTGTTGGAAAATGAAGGCTGACAATGAGGAAAGCAGAGTTAGAAGTAGAGACAGAAAAAGACAGACTCACCCAACTGAGCTTCTAGGTCCCACCACAACTGAAGCTACATCCACCCTGGACTTCTTAGTTGAGCTTCAGTTGATTTTTTAGGTTTGGTTAAACACCTGAGTTGAGTTTCCATCACTTGCCACCCAAAGCTTCCTGACCAGTACAGTGAATGCATTTACCTTCATGAAGTGATCAAGGGACAGAAGGTGGATGGCTCAGGGCAAACTATCCCACCCCTAAAATCACAGCTCGATGCCTGCCCACACACTCACGCATCTGAGGCACAGCCTTAGGCGGTACTTTGACTTCGTTCTGTTCTGTGGCATGATATGTTTGCAATATGTCAACAGCCTCTTGAATGGTTATTTATTACGTTTTTATTTAGCACTGGGTGAGAAAATAATTTCTAAGAATCTCAGAATATATTATTTCTAGAGGAAAGCTCACACTGCACCCCAGATGCAATTATCCTAATGAGTAACTGTAAATCATCTTTTAAAATCTTGCATATTTTAAAAAAATCTATTAGCTCCATTAACATAACAATAAAAAATAAAAAATCTATTAGCTCCTATTATGTTCTGACAATCAAGAATTTCTTGATTATATTTTTATCTATTTTTCCCAATAACTTTTAATACTTTGTACCCAAATTCTTCAATCTTTTAAGCTGATATTAAAGACTCCCACATTAGAGTGACTTTCTCCTTCTCCTAATATCCCACAAGTACCCTACCCTCCAGAAAAACGGGCCCACTCTTTTCCAAACAGACCATCACATTGCTGCCCCAGCATTTATGCAGGTGGCTCTTCTGGCCCTGAGTGGTCTTCCCACCCATATCCTACTCACCCATCCAGCCACCCTAATCCCAGCCCCTCTTCAAGGGCCAATTCCCACCTCCTCTTTGAAATAAGACTAGACATCCTAGCCTAAAGCTAACTCTCTCTTCTCAGAGTTTGGACCTGTTTGCTACCTGGCATATATTTGGTAGAACTGTGATCTATATGTAGGATTGGTTTTATATTCTTGAGGAGGCGCCCTGAAGACAAGTCTTCCCTACACAAGCATGATCCCCCTACAAGAGCTCTGCCCCCATATCCAAGGATGATAACGATAAAGTGAGGACACAGGGGTGATGACCCAGTCATCAGGGACACCAAAGCTAAAGCCCAAAGTACTCAGTCTGCAAGATATTTTGGTAGTCCAAAACATTTATTCTTTTACGCATATACCCTTGGGCCTTTTCTGTGCAAATAAGTCCTGGGAATCAGTTATTCAGGCACTTCTGTCAGCTGCCCTGGAGGCTAACAGACATGATCCAAAGCCACATGATGCATCATCTCTGCTATGAGTCTCTGACATTTCCTCACTGACCCTCAAACTCCAGGAGCTTGTAGGGTGCTAGAATGCCCTTCCTTTTCCCATTCCCTTCATCTAAGTGCTATTTAGCCTCTGAGACCCTTCTATTGTGAGACTGTAGGGACCCATGCTGCTTCCCTGACGGCTCCATTGCACAGGGACCCCACTTCCTCCAAAATCCTAGGGAAGGGAAGAATTCCATGGCTCATGATGGACAACTGGTTACACGCTTCCCTGTGTTATTTAATTGTCTTCACTTCTCCTCACCTGGATTGCAAGTTCCTGGGGGTAGGGACAATTCTTTGCACAGCTTGGTTTCCTTCCCTGTGTCAAGGCCAGAATTACACAGGGTGGGCATTCAGTAGCCATTTGTTCTGTGAGGGGTCTAATTAAGTTTCCTTATAACGACACCACTCGTCTTTCTCCCTAAATGACTTTATATTTAATTTGTGAGAGCTGATACACATGTGTTATATGCACCTGTGCTAAAGGTCAGCAATACAGTGAACCATGAGGGTGGTAGTAAAAGGCCTGCTGAATATCCAAAGTAAATGAAACCCTAAAAATTCCCACCGAGGAATCTGAACACACTGAATCCATCTTGTGCTCAAAGTGATGTGTATCAGTGCACACAGTCTTTGTGCACAACTGAGATCTATCCAGCGGGCTGTCATTTGCAGAAGGAGTCCAAGGACTTCAAAACAGGAAGCCTGGTCTTAGGTCCTGGCCGTATCAGTGATCCCGTGGGACCTTGCCTGAGCCAGTAAACTCTGAACCTCAGGTTTCACACCTGTAAAATGGGGCTGCTAATGTCCACCCTGATCCGCAAGAGTGTTGTGCGGAGGAAATGAGGTAATGCTTTGACACAATGATAGTGCTGCATACTGGATTTGCACGGTCCATGACTTCCTGGAGAGATGCTCCAATTAGGGGCCCTCATGAAAACCTCCTTCGCTGAACTTGAGGTAATACAGCACAAAAACACCTTTAAAAGTCGCCCTTTGCTAAAGCACGATGGGGCAGGCAGCATCAGGTGCACTAGGCTTGCGTGGGCTCCTGGGTGATCGAATTAAACCCCAGACAGGACCATGAATAAGCTGAATGGCATCATTAAACTTAGACCCTTCACTTAGATGCATTAATGGGGCTATAGATCAACTATTATGTCATAGAGTATGTTCTGGATGCATTTTAAAATTAACTATTCATAGGGGATCATTTTCGAAGTGTATTTACATGTTGGAGGCCTAGCACCTGCGTGATGCACCTGTTCCCTTTGAACAGCCCTCTCGTCATGTAAAACTTAAAGCACCTGTGAACATTTTAACTGGCGTGGGTGACAGCCCTGTGATCATCAGCATATGTGCTCGGATCAAAGCCCAGACCCTAAAACTGCAAAGGAAGGAAATACCAGCTATCCCAACATCAGCATACAGGCAAAGCCCACTGTACAGGAAAGGTTCTCTGTGACATAAAAACAAATGGCTGGCAGGACCAGGGCCTGGACAATCAGGCCAAAACAAACTTTCACCAAGGAAGCCTTTGGTGCACCATATTCTTTCTTGTCCAAGTCTATATCTGATGGTCAATGTCTCCCTAAAAATCAGTGCCTTGTTGTGTACTAAAGAGATCCTGGCCTTTGAATCTCTCCTCAAGCTGCACCGAACCCTGAAATTAATTCAACAATTACTGATTCAACTACTATTGTGCATCCAACCCTATGAGAGCTGAGGGTCCTTTATTTAAATGGTAGAGTGGATGTATGAACAAAGATGTTCACTGCAGCTTGGCTCACTATATTGAAAATATGGAAACAACTTCAATACCGACCAATGGTAGTCTTAAATAAATGTTAGTGCAGCCATTCAATGGAGTATTGTGCACAAACATCAGAAAGAATGGAGGAGGTTTATATATACAGATCTGGAAAGATGCCCAATTAGAGGAAGTGAAAAAGTAAATTAAACAGGAGAATCTATGACGGAACCTCATTAGAAAATACACACACACACACAGACATATATGTGCATCTATATGTTCAAACATATATCATTATAAGTCTATATGAATATGATCATACACATATAGAGAAAATCCAAGGGAGACATGTGCTAAATTTATGATGGTGGTTACTTCTAGGGAATGCAATTTGTGTTGAGAGGCAGGGATGGAAAAAGGCCTTTCACTGTTTATGTTACACATTTCAGTAATGCATGAGTTTCTTTCCACTCCTTTCCAGTCCTTTTCTACTTCTTCTGTTATAATCATCTGCAAAAGGTTATTTCAAAACAATATACTAGACCCTCTTCCCTCAATGGAGCCTCCAGCACCCGAATAACCACTCTCACTGATGACCATCAGCTAAGTTCCCTAATGCTCCAGCAAATAAGGAACCACAAATATACTCTTAGGGACACAGACGCAGGCACACAAACTGGGAAGACTGAAAGAGCAGGTGCAGATGATAACACATTCCCTCTTCCCCTACTGGATTTACAGCACTTCTTTTCCTCATTAATTCCCCACTAAAAGATTGAGTTTGGTTAAGCTCTTCCTAAAAGCGAAAATATCTTTGGGAAGATCCTTCAGAGAGCATACGACTTCTAGTAAAATTTTTTAAAAAATCACCATGACAAAATTCCATTACACAGAGCTGATCCAAATGTCCCAAACCACTTCTTATAATGAAGTTCAACATGAATCAATAGGAAGGCTTCCTTCATAGCTCCAAAGAATTCCTACTTTCACTGAAATTTATTAAGCCCTGACCACAACTGCATATTCAGTATTTTCCAAAATACAGAAAAGGGGCTTGAAATTGTATAGCTATAAATTTTATGAAATGCTAAAGCTAGTAACATGAAAGGTACATTTACAGAGGACCTACTGCTTTTCAAGCACCACACTAGGCACTTAGATCAACGATCCCATTTAATTATCACAAAACAGAAGGGTCTTAGGTTGGGTACTTGGAACTCTGGAACAGAGATCTGCATACAGGAGGGTTTTTTCAGGGGAGAGGCTCAAGACAAAAGCCCGGGGAGAAGTAAAGTCTGAGGACTGGGCAGAAGGACATGAAGTCTCCCTCTTTGTGAAGACAGAGGAATGATGCAGCCACAGCAGAGGCCTCAGGCCATCCACAGGAATCTGGTCATCCAGCCTTAGGTCAAGATGCCAGGCCATTACACCTTTGACGTGGACTCAGGCTCCCCGCAGGAACAGGTGTGACCTTGGGCTAGGCAGCTCTCTTAGGCTGAGGGAGATTCCTGGGGAGGACTCGGCTGCCCACACTCATGGTAGAAGTGGGGGAACACAGGGAAACAGGTTCATCCAGAAGGGGGGCATCTTGGTGATACAGCACAGCATCCACTGCATTCACTTATAATAACCATGTTCACAGCAACCAAGAGAAATTAACTAGCCCAAGGCCAACAGAAAGGCAGGATTTGAACCATCTGCTTCCAAAACTCCTTCCTAATGCCCTGCTGCCTCCCCAAACCAAGTACCCCCTTGGGGCATCTGCCTCAGAGAACGACAGTTTCAGGTTCTGTATCTGACCCTTAAAATTTGGACTTTTATGCTGATAAGCATATCCATCTGCCCACCAAGAGGACAGGGGGGGAAAAGTCCTGAATCTATCAGGCCGAGCATACCGGTCACAAGCACAGAAGAGGGGCTTTACTAACAACCACATGGATAATCAAGGCCCTGTTCCTCTGTAATCACTTCAAATCCGCATCACCTCCTACAGAATCTGTGCTCATCCTACTTGCACACCTACCGTGTGTCTCACTGAAATGTTTTGTTCCAAATGCACACTTAAAAAATCCATTTATTCTATTCCATTGCCACTCTCCGTGTTCCATAATAAACCACCAAGACTAGAAGCTATATGGGATAAACTGGATGAGAGGAGAAAGCATGTTTTGCCACATGAGGGGAATAGGTAATAAGAGAGGAGAGAAGAGGGGCGCCTGGGTGGCTCAGTTAGCTGAGCGACCGACTCTTGGTTTCAGCTCAGGTCATGATCTCATAGATAGTGAGATCAAGCCCCAAGTCAGGCTCCACACTCAGCAGGGAGTCTGCCTGGGGATTCTCTCCCTCTGCCCCTCCCCCCCCACTTGTGTGCACGTGCTCTCCCTCTCACATAAATAAATCTTTAAAAAAAAAAATGACTCCCCTTGCATACTGCTTCCAATGGAGGGACGGGCAGCAAACCTCAGCTTCATCCATCACCAGCTGTAAATCATGGGGCAAGATATTCTGGCAGCCTCAGTTTCCTCCACTGTTAAGTGGAAAGTGATGATGCACAGACCTCATAGGGTCAATGTGGAGATTAAATGGGATGATGAACATTAAGTGCTTAGCACTATGCATGTACAGAAAGCACTTAGCAAATGTTAGCTCTTGGTTATTACTGTCAGGGTTGTTAACATAATCATCAGCACCCTCCCAATAACCAACTGCAGCAGGAAAAGTCAGAATGAATGAAAGTGTGGTGGATGGGTTGGGTTTTTCTGAACCTTCTGTGAAGTAGGTTGACTTATAAATGGCTTTGCTTTCCTATTTAGAGATACCCCCTAAAACAGCAAGTCCTCCCCCGAAATTCTCTATCCTCTCCTGCATTTCACAGCTCCCACAGTGTGGCCCATGAAACGACAGGCACTCACCCTCACTCCCTGTGTGTGAAGCTCACACACCCAGCGAGGGCTGCATCCCTTCCCAATCCATACACTGGAGCTCAGCCCACCTGCCTTTGCCTCCTGGCTTCACCAGTGAAAGATAAAGACTGAATTGATGCTTTCTCCTCTACTGGAGAAGGCAAGGTTCCCAGATCTGCCATCACCACAGAAGCTATCTGTTGTTAAACCTATTTGCAAATAGGGGGCCCTAAGAAGAGTAAGCCTCGAAGCTCATGTGGCTCAAAGAGGCTTTGCTGTATAAGGACTGCCCTTGAGCTAGACCAGTGTTTCTAAGTGTGTGGTCCCCAGCTGACCTCCAACAGAGTCACCTAAGTACCTCGTTAAAAATGCAGATTCCCGGGGCACCTGGGTGGCTCAGTTGGTTAAGCGACTGCCTTCGGCTCAGGTCATGATCCTGGAGTCCCAGGATCGAGTCCCGCATCGGGCTCCCTGCTTGGCGGGGAGTCTGCTTCTCCCTCTGACCCTCCTCCCTCTCATGCTCTCTGTCTCTCATTGTCTCTCTCGCAAATAAATAAATAAAATCTTAAAAAAAAAAAAATTTAAAAAAAAAAAAAATGCAGATTCCCTCTTAATCACAGGAAACAAACTGAGGGTTGCTGGAGTGGGGGGTGGGGTGGGAGGGATGGGGTGACTGGGTGATAGACACTGGGGAGGGTATGTGCTCTGGTAAGCGCTGTGAATTGTGCAAGACTGTTGAATCTCAGATCTCTACCTCTGAAACAAATAATGCAATATATGTTAAGAAAAAAAAAAAGAAGAAGAAGAAGGTAGCAGGAGGGGAGGAATGAAGCAGGGGAAATCAGAGGGGGAGACGAACCATGAGAGACGATGGACTCTGAAAAACAAACTGAGGATTCTAGAGGGGAGGGGGGTGGGAGGGTGGGTTGGCCTGGTGATGGGTATTGAGGAGGGCACATTCTGCATGGAGCACTGGGTGTTATGCACAAACAATGAATCATGGAACCCTACATCTAAAACTAATGATATAATGTATGGGGATTAACATAAGAATAAAAAAAATGCAGATTCCCAGGACTCCTGAACCAGAATCTTTGTAGCAGGGCCCTGGAAGCTGCATATTCAAACAGATTTCCAGATGATTCTGATTCAACTGAAGTTTGAGGCCCCCTGGGATACATGGATGTTTTCCTTCACAGCCTAGATCACCAGCCTTGGTGATCACGATCTTTTTATTGAACTTCCCCAATCTCTAAATCTCTAACCCCTGCCCCCATATGTTCCAAACATTCACTCAGTGGTCAGCAAATCCTTATTCTACACTTGAAAATGTGTAGTCTATTAATGTCCCCGGGATTTGGTAATCCATGGAGATATGTTCCATTTTCTCAGGTAAAATGTAAGCTTGACAAGGACAAGAACAAGAGCTCATTCAACAACTACAAGGCATCCAAAGACGGGGGCCCATCCCTGTGCAGGTGGCATGGGGGATAGAGAAGTCTAAGCCATGGCCTAACCTTACAGGAGCTCACTGTATGTACACAGAAAACTCAACCCATCACACCCAAAGGCCTCAGAGACACTGCATCTTAACTGCCGAGGCACCTGTAATCCAGACTTACAGTTGGAAGGTCACAGACCACATGCTTCCCTCTGTTTTTTTCTCCCCAAGGCTTCCTGTATCCTCCATTCTCCCTACTCTCCGAAACTGATGAGGAAGGAGAATGAAGGCTCCAATCCTTCCTCGGATCCATACTGAGACGGTCCCATCTCAAAAAGACTGCCAGGTTACTAAAAGATCCCAGCACCAGAGGCTGCACACAATCACCTGACCCCAAATCAGATCCTGATCAACTCACAAAAGGTTGTGCCTGTGTCCACACTGCCCAGTAAGAACCCAGACGCTTGTCTGGGGTCAGGGGTCAAGTACCACAGTCCTTGCAATTGGGCCAAAACAGACACATCACAAGCTACACAGTGAGGGACAGAACAGCCAATGAGTGTTATTACAGAATCTACTCCACATCCTGAGTAATCAAAAGGAACAGAGAAAAACAATGTTACGAGAGAGAGAGAGAAGGAGAACCGGAAATGAGTGTTGTCTCCAATGCCAGGGTCAAATGCTCCAGACCAGACATGAACCGGAACAACGAAATGGCCCGAGTGCGGAGGGGGATGAATCGGGACACACTTCCCAGAGTATGTCATGTAAATCCAGGCCTGATTTCTTTCTCGTTTATTGATACTTATCCAACAGAGCTTTCTTTATTTCTGTTTCTCTTAATAATTTTTTTTTTAGTTTTCTAAACCCACATACAAAACAACTTCTTCCAACCTTCCCACCCTAGGGGTTCTCACCCTCCTCCCACCCAGCTCCCATCACAGAAGGCCACAGCCTGGTGGCTAATGCAGCGGGCCAGCCGAATGTGAGGGGTCCAGGGGTCCCTCTGTCACTATGTGGATGGAATTCCTCTCTTTGGTTGCCATGACATCATGGCGTGAGGGCTCTCCAGCCTCGTTACCATGGAATCCTCCCTTCCCCATCCCTTACCACGTGTCAGGAGGGCAACGGCACTGCCAGCAAGCTGCCCACAGGCTGCTGGCCAAGCCCATCCCCTGGACAGTGGCCTAGAAGAATGCAGTGGTCAGAGCCAGCTTCAACCACACACCTAAACCAAAGCAGTCTGCAGAAGAGTTTTCCAGCAGACCCTGCAGAGGCAGAAGGTTAGCTACATAGAAACAGGCTTTTAAAATCTGTATCTGAAAAAAAGAAGTGCTCTGAACACACGTAGGTGCTCTCTTCCATCAAGAAACCATGGGATCGTTGCTAACAGAGGGGAGCCCTCAGCACTGTCTGTCTGGTCCCCAGAGGCACAGCCAGGGTTCAGGCACAGCCTGTTTGGATCATGGATCACAGGGAAACACCTGTTGCCTGCCCACTACCCTCGAACCCAAGCCTGCGCCTTCATCTGCTCAGTGTGCTCACGCTGCTGAACAGGAGAGAGAGGAGGAACGCGAAAGAAGAAAAATTTGTTTGTACAATGAAAATAAATGTAAAGCTCCCTGCTGCACAGAAATGCTTATCTCTGAATTAACCTCCTGTGTCACATGAGGATCTAGCTAGAGGAGGGTGAGGTGCCCCAGATGAAGTGACATAAAACCTGGGTTCTAGTCCTGCCTCAGCTCTGTGACTCTGGGCGAAGCATTTCTTCTCCATGAGCCTTGGTTTCCTCCTGCACAAAGCGTGGGGCTCTGACAGAGAATCCCTCAGGTCCCTTCCAGGTGGCCGGGCTTCACTCTTAGCAGGGGCTCCAGGGACTGGACTTCTGGATCCCCAAATCCACTCCCAATCCCCTTGCCAGGAGGACTTCCAGGGTCCAGAGAACAGCTTCACCACCAAGAACGGGCTTTTGTGAATGCTGCCACCCAGGGCCAGATATATTTATAAGGGAGTCTTCCACCTGCAGGTAAGGGACAAAGGACACTACAGCCCCTCAGTGTGGACAGTTACAGAGAAATCGGCCCCCATGTCACTTTTCCATTAACCACATCTAGGGAATCCTGACCTGGAACTCCTTTTCTCCTGGCCTTCAGTGCTTCTGCTCCACATGCCTCTCACTCTCCAGCCTATCAACAAATGGCGCTGGGTTAAGACGTGGGGACACACTGGTGAACTGGCTAACGGGACCTTGCCCTCCTAGGTGCTAACCTCTAGTGGTGAAGGCTGACAAAATAATCATCTAGAGGTAAGGGGAGTCAGGGCAGGCCTCTCTGGCAAGGTGACATTTAAGCTGAGACCTGAGAGTTGATATGGGGACTGTTGAATGAACAGTGACAGGATGAGGGTGTTTCATGAAGATCCAATAGCACATGCAAAGGCCCTGAGGCAGGAATAATTAAAAGACATGATTCAAGGAACTTTCAATGTGGATGAAGAAACAGATATGCAAACAATCACAATTTCACAAGGTAACAAGCACTTCATTGGCCCTATGGACAAAGCAGACCATAGAGGCAGCCCTCAAGGTGTCTGCCAGAGGCTGGTCAGGAGGGCTTCTCAGAGGAAGAGGTACCCGAGTTGAATTTTGAAGGATGAGATCTAGTCAAGATGAAAAAAACACAGACTGACAAAGGCCTCAAAGTATGAGGGGCACAGAGCTTTCTTAGAACTAAAAGCACTTCCTTTTACTTGGAACTTCAGGTGAGAGGAGTGATGGGAGAAACAGCAAGAAAGAGATAAAGTGGGCAAGTCATGAAGGGTCTTTTGTGCCAAGGCAAAAAGAATGGGGGCCAGAGTTTTGAGCCCCCAAAAAGATGCAACAACAGAATGTTAACCCGATAAAAGGACATCCCCCAGCTATACGAAAAATGATGGCCCCTCTGCATGCCACACCTTTGCATCCTGGGCATGCCTGCCCACCTGGAGGGGTGGGGACAGGGCTCATCCCCCCACCCAGGTCACACAGAACCTGCCCTTGGGTGCTCCCTTGTTGCTGGGGGCTCAGGCCATGCTGCCAAGGGAGGTTCCGGGAGTCACATGTGGAGGGACAGAAGCCTGTGGGTGTGGAACAGCAGGTAACCAAGAATGCGTCAGAATCCCACCCACACCAGCTCACTCAAAAAGACTGCTATGGGGGGGATGAGGTGGGGAGACAGGGGAGGAGATGGGGAGGGGGAGGGGGCAAGAAAAGAGGACAGAGAAGAAGAAAAAGAGCAGGAACAGGATAAAAGTGGCATGAGATGCGCTACACACCCACTGGGGTGGGAAAACTCTAAGCTCTGCTGGCTGCTTTTTTCAAGAAGAAAACAGGAGGGGTCCTCACGGTTGTGTTGCTGCCACTGGGATCCGGCGAGGAGCCCCTCCACACGCCTGCTACTCCGTCTGCCCACGGCCTGCTGGCGGGCGCTAGAGTCTCTGCGCGCTGATTCACAACGCCCTCTGCATCCACCAAGCACGCAGCGCTGCGTCACGGCTGAGTCCCCCCCCGCCACACACACACACAGCCTCTGCCCGGCAGCCCCTCACCCCCGTCACCCCTCCTGCCCCAGCCTCCAGGGGCTGCTGACAGGATGGACAGTGCTGCCCCCCACTTCCTCCCTGACCACGTCTGTGCCCAATCCTGGTTGGGACCAAGATGCGGGAGGAGATCCAGACCCAGCTTCTGAGAGGCTTGATTGATTAGGGTTCCCAGATAAAATACAGGACATTCAGTGGAATCTGAATTTCAGATAAATAACAAATAAATGTATTTGTACTTTTATTTGCTAAACCTAGCAAATGCTATGACTGATGGTTTAAGTATGTGAGTTCCTCTTACTTTTGCTCCAAATTCCTATCCCAAAGCTAAGGAGGATGATGATGATGGAGACTCATGTTTTGAGATGCTATGTGCCAGGCGCTGTGCAAAGTGAAGTACATACCTTATTTCATCAAATCTTCATGAAGACCCTATGAGATCAGTATTATTACTATCCCCATTGTACAGATGAAGAACCTCAGGCTTGAATTTTTCTGAGGGCACACAGCTAGGAAGTGGGAACTAAGACTGGAACCAGGCGAGTCAGACTCCAAAGCCTATGACCTCCAGCCCTAAGCTCCCCAACCCCCCACCCCCCACTGTAGACACGCAGTGGATCCAGAGATACCAGTGAGCCAAATCACTGATCTGCTGAAATTACTACCTTTCAGTCTGAAATCACTGTCCCAGGAGAATCCTGAAGGGCTTCTCCTCCCCTGCCTCACCCCTGCGTGGGTCCCTCCCACCCACACTCCAGGCTCTCTCTCTCTCTCTCTCTCTGAGTCCCTGCTCCCAGTGCACAAGTACACTCCAAGGAGAACTTCCCATCAGTCATTTACACCTTGATGTGAATTTCTGTTTGCTGTGACTTCTCCCAGACATATGAACTTGGGTTGTCTCATATTAGAGAATAAAGATGTGCACCATTAAAAAAAAGCTCAGTCACTGGTGACAGTTGGTATTAGGAAAGGGCTTCTCTACTCACTCAGTCACTCCTTACTTGGAGGCACCAGGAAGAGGCAAGAGACCCAGATAGCTCCCAAGTGTTTCAAACAGCACTTCATTCCCCAGGCCAGACAGGTTGGGTGATTTTTAAAAGTGTGAGTCATATGCTCTGATTGACGGAGCTTACTGTCCAGCTGGGAAAGAGAGTCCACCTTGGTGGAGGGAAGATTTTAAGCAGGACTGGGATGGATGGATGGATGGATGGATGGATGGATGGATGGATGGATGGATGGACAGAAGGGTGGGTGGGTGGATGGATGAATGCAGAGCCTGAGAGGGATGGGTTTATGGTTCTGAGAAAGACCACTGACTACATGGGGCTCCGCCCAGGTGCCTGGTCTTTTCCATCAGGTATGGCGAAAGGTTTTAAACACAAGGAGAAAGGAAGAAGGGATGGGAACAGCATAGCTAGGAAAGGGTAGGGAGGGAGAAACCAAGGCAGGAAAACAGGGCAGAAGGAAAAACTATGTCATTCTGAATTTATCTGGTTCTTTCCCAAGGTTCCTGAACCTTCCAGGCTTATTACACCAGGGTAGAGCCAGCCCCGTGGGGACCCCAGCTTTTCATCTCTGCAATTTACTAAGTGTGGGTGTTCTAGAGCTCACGATGATCAGCTTTTTGTCACTTTATTTGTCCAGGAGGCTGGCTGTAGGGGTAAGGCGGGCATTCTACCGCCTGAATCTGTAGCAGTTGGCAGTTCCTGCAGCCCCACCCCCAGCCCCAAGCTGGTCACCACTGCTCCTGCACACCCCCACCCCTGTCTACCATCCCCTCCCCCAGAACTGAGACCTGGAGAGCACTCCTACAGAGCCCCTGTGGCCTCTGGAAAAGACAGACGCCTGTCAGAGCTTCATTTCCAGAGACCCACTGCCCTCCTCCCTGACCTCTCACCACAGAGAAGCTGACAAGTGGGGTCTGCAAGAGAAATCAGAACCAGACGCCCCTCCAGGGATGCCCCGTGCCGCTGCCCCCCTGCGCTCGCCTACTTCCATTCCGTTTGCATTCACTTCGCTGCCCCAGCTGCGCTTCTCCCTGGCTCCGCCTCCCTCCCACCCCAGGGCTGCAGGACCCCACTGCCACCACACAATGAGGAGCAGACAAAGGGTCAGGAGGGGGGCCAGCCAACGCCAAAGAGGAAGGAAGGTCAGCAAAGAAACACCTATCCCACCTCCACGCTAGTGGGTCTCACTGGGCTAGGTGCCAGCCTCCGAGGACACATGTGGAAGGGGGAGGGGAGAATGCCCCTGACCGCTGGGGAGGGGAGCAGGGATGCTAAGTCCTTCAATGCACAGGACGGTCGGCACCAGAAGGAATATTTTCTCTACCCAAAAATTCAATGTGCCTAATGAAAAAACACTACATGGAGTCATGCCTTGTTTCCAGGCCTGTATAAGTTTCTGGGGAGGGCTCAGAGGTGCGGAAGGCGGGCCAGGGCGGGAGTCAGCAGGATAAGGAATTCCAATAAACTGGGGGAAGCTGCGCTGGGCTTTGGGGCTTCAGAGCTGAAGATCAAACAGAAGGAAGATGTCACGTGGGTCTGGATGTATGGGGTACGGTGTGGTGTGCAGGTGACCCTTGCAGCTGCTGCCTCCCACTCCTTGTGGGGCCAGGAGGGCTGAGTACAGGCCCATGGCCCTGTGATTTCACTCCAGAAGGGCAGTGGTGGCTGGCCCAGCAGCCTCTGCCCACTAAGCGGATTCCCTTGGGGCTGGGAAGCAGCAGGGTTGCTGTAAGAGGTGACGCCAGGGATGAGCAGTGAGCTCATGCTTGGACATGACGGGTGCACCCTTTCTCTGCCTCGCAGAGACCGTCTGGGCCTCCCCCACATTTCGGCAATGCCCAATTCAGTCTTCCTTCAGAGCTGCCCTCACCGCATGGCTATTACGTACCCTGTCCGTCTCTCGAACTCGTAATCCACACCAACGTTTCCTGAGCACTTTCTAAAGAAATGCCTGGTACCGTCTGTGTCCATGTGATGGCTCGTTTAATCCCCACAAAACCCGCATGAGATAGGTATTCCCATCATCCCCATTTTACGGATGAGCTGCCAAGTGAGTCAAAACTGTCCAGAGGTCCCACAGGCGGTCAGTGTGGAGCGTGGCTGGCCAGCACGAAGTCTGGTGAGGGAGCACCGTGGCACGCTGCCACACGGCAGACCACGCCCGTGTGTAAGGGCCAGTCTACGGGATCCGTTCAGGCTGCCCAAGCTAAGACAGGCCCATTCCAGGTCTTGCTGGCCACTGGTGAGGCTGAGCCAGACACTTCCAGTGCTGATGTACCCCAGAATTACCAGGCCTATATAACTGGCTTCGCCATCCCTCTCCAAGTTGCTGGTTGGTTGGGGTAAGAGTCAGGTGATACACACCAGCTGGTACCAGAAGTTACCCACAGCACCAGGACAATGAGCCATCACAAAAGCACCAAGGCAAAAGAGTAAAAAGACCTTTCTCTCCCATTTTCAGTGATCCCTCCCTCAGGGCTTCATGCTGATAGCAAAATCATCCTGGAAGTTTCCCTGACATATCAGGTAGGTCTCAGCTGGCCCCTTCTCTTCCACCTCTCCATAAACAAGCAAGCGAGAAGACCAGCAAGGGTCAAACAGTTGGGGCTCCCCTCCAAGCATCTGCTATTTCTGAATCAAGGGCTCTGAGACTCTTGGGCATTCTGGCTCTGAGTACTTCTCTAAGACCACGGGGCAAACACAAGCCCATGCTCAAGCTTCCTGTTTGATCACCGTGCCCAAACAAAAAAAGGCTTTCTCTTTCCAAGTCTTCCCCAGTTTTCTGGACCCATCAAGACCCAGCTCTAAGGTCACCTTGATTTGAATGGTCCATTGTGAGGAATGCGGTCGACAGGGCGAGAGTCACTATCCCTACCCCTGGGACATTCAGGGTCTTCCCCTCTGAGCTCTGTAAGGACCTGAGCCAAAGCACACTTAGATGTCATGGGTAAGCACAGTCCCTAGAACACTGGCTAAAAGCCAGTGATCCCCAGACTGGCGATGATGCCAGGGAGGATCTGAATAGGGAAAATCCCACAGAAGACTGAGCAAGAGCCTGGAGCAGAAAGCAGAAGACCAGAGGCTGCCCGCATCTGCCCTCGAGAGAAGCTCCCAGCTTTGCTCCAGGGCCCAGAACCAAGTCCCTCCATCCCAACCTCCCTCCAGGTACTGAATTCAGGGCATCCGAGTTTCTTAACCAGGCGTCACTTTAGAGTTCTCTTCTGTCTGGGTGTCCATTCTCCAAAGACTTCAGCAACATAAAAGCATTGGATGAAGTTTCGCCCAATCTGCAACCTGCCCAGCAGCACCCCCTCTCTCCTCGGGCGGTATGAGAGGCAGGATGCACTCACCATGTCAGTGCCTACAGGAGTCCGTTCCTGAGGCCTGAACCAAGATCCTTAACCCAAGAGAAAGCATCCCTCCGCCTACAACTGGAATGGGAGAGCTGAAAGTACTCTGAAAAGTAATAGCTGACCTGCTAAGCATGGACAAGATGCAGGCATTCTTCAGACTTACATGGACTGCTCCCAACAACCCCACAAAGTAGTTACCTCATTATCCCCTTTTGTACAAGAAAGGAAACCAAAGTCAGTGAGGCTAAGGAACTGGTCCAAGCTCACAGAGCTGGTAAGTGGAGGGATCCAGGCCACACGGCCCCAGGCTTGGCCTCATATTCACTCATTCGGCAAATATCTATTAGGCACTGAATAGAATCAGGAATTGAATCAGCACAAAGATTCTGTTTTCCAAGCAAACAAACTGCTTTCTGGAGAGGCCATTTCTTTTCACAGCTCAGGAGATAAAGAAAAGCCAGAAAGCTTGCAATCACAAAGTGTTTCTACCACCTTGCTTTGCTCAGTTTCCCCATCTCTGTCATTACCCACCCCCTACCCCCACCCCCACTGGCGATACCACATGGGAGCTGGAAACAAAAGAGACAAATTCTCCATCTTCATGGAGCTTGCATTCCCAAGGGAGGGACAGACAATAAGTAAGATACATTACAAAAATGTGTAATATGCAAGATGGTTACCAAGGAAAACTAAAGCAGGGAAAGAAGGTAAATGTGAGGAGATACACAATTTTAAATTGGGGGGAAGGGCAGGCCTCACTGAGAAAGTAGTTTTCAGTAAAAACCAGAAGGAGGTGAGAGAATTATGCAGCTAGCTAGGGATAGAGCATTCCAGAGAGAAAGAAGAGTCAGTGCAAAGGTCCTAGGGCAGGAGCACTGAGGCTCTCTTGGGGAACAAAGAGGCCAGTGCAGCCAGACTGAGTGAACCAGGGGAACAAGCAAACAGTAAGGTAAGGGTACTGACGAGGGCCAATCATAGAGCCTGGAAGGTTATAGTAAGGGCTCCGGCTTTGATTCTGATCAATCCCATTGTGATGGATGAAGAAATTAGGCTCAGAGAGGGCTGGTGATTTGTTAAAAACCACACAGAGCTAGTGTTTAAACCAAGGCTCTGAAACAAAATCAACCCTAACAGGTCATCCCATCAGACAGAAACTCCAGGGCCTTTTCCTCATGCCCACAACCTCTTTGACCTCGCAACCCCATCTAACTTAAAACAGCCACAGGATGAATTGACACAAAAAGACAAGCTGGGTGGTATCCAGTGGGAGGGCTGACAGTGCAGTCAGGGGTTGGGGAGGATGGCCGAGATGGGCCTCCCAGAGCCAAGGAAGGGACGCCAAGGTGCTGGAAACTCCCTGGCAATGGTGAGCTTTCCCCAGCTCCTTTATCTCTCCAGCTGTAAAAAGAAACCGCCTCTCCAGAAAGTGGGTTTGTTTACTTGGAGAAAATCCCCAGGCTGGTTCATGAGCATCTCCCCATGTGTGTGCTACAAATAAATAACTCACATTTCCCCTTTTAAAGCAGGAAAACACGACCCACAGAGTACAGCATGTGTCACCCCCACGTGTGAGCACGTCTTCCTCCCCAGAGAGAGAAGGTTCCACAGGAAGGTGTGCTACTTTCCCCTTGCACTGTCCCCCCTGCTCTCGGACCCACAAGGTGCTCACTGGGGCCCCCACTGTATCTCTGAGGGAACATTCTGGAAGGTGTTTGTGAAGGCCCTGCCTTTGCCTTCCTGGTGCTGGCTCCCAAGGTGGGCTCTCAGGAGCATTTCAGAACTCTCAACAATGGCTCACCTGTGGTTTTCCTGCCTCCTCAAGGAGACAGACCTCACAAGGGGCCTCTAGAGAACCTCAAAGCCCTACAGCATAACCCTTACAACAGCCCTGTGAGGTAGGTTCTTTGATAATTCCCATATTACAGACAAGAAAACTGAGGTCAGGGAGGTTAAATGACCCACCCAGAGTCCTATTCACCCACTGGAAGTGCCAGAGCTCCAGTGTGAACCCACAGAGTCCCACTTCCAAGTCCACACCCTATAGAGCCTCTCTAGAGAAAGGTAGGTGGCCCACCCTCTTCTGGGACATGGCCAGAGATGAGACTCAGGGGGCTGAGGAAAGAAGCACTGAACGTGGGACCAACTAATAAGCCCTGATGGGGATCAACCACCTCTATGCTACTTCATCGACCACCCCAGGCAGCTACACTCTGCCCCGCTGGGAATGCTCTAGTTCATGCTTTCCCCTTACACTTACTAAGCAGCTCCAGCGTGGCTGGTCTGTGGGCCTCTCTCTTCCAGGACCAGACCATGAGCTCCTTGAGGTCCCTGTTCTAGTCTGTTTGCATCCCACTGAGAGCCACTATAAGGGCTCATGGCAGTAAATATGTGCTGAGTGAATTAATGAAACAATGTGTGAATGAATGAATGGACCTGGCCACATCCAGATATTTTAGGTGTCTCCTTTAGAAACTTTAAGACAGAACATCACAACACCCAGGTCAAAGCTTCCTATCTGCCTCCCACACAGTCCCACAGCAGGACTGAAATAGATACACACATATGCTCTCTCTTTTTTTCCCTTTATTGCATTTAATTCCATGTTTCAGTTTAATTAAAAAAACACAATAGCTTAAAGTGTTGGATCCTGATGCACTGTGATATTCATGAATATTTATCACTCTGGGCTATATAAAATTGAATAATTATTAGCAATTAAAAGAAGGTCAAAATAAGGCTTTCTGGAACTCTCCACCAAGGGGAAGGGGGAGAAATGGGACACTATGATCAAGAGCCTTGGGCAAGGACTCTGCAGGAAAAAGAGTCTTAGCTGACAAGGCAAAAATGCATGCTTAGAGGGCCATCCAAACCCCTAAAGAAAGTTCCAGAAGGTTTAGAAGCAGGTCTGTTCTACCTGCAAATCATGTATTTAGATGAGAATAAGGTGGGCTTAGCATAAAAAAGGCTCAAGTTAACAGCACAGGGTTTCAGGAAATGATTAGGAAAGGAAAATGTGAGCCTTGGCCAACTTACTCTACCTGAATGCTTCCTTCTCACCTGTGTTTCCAGACAAGCAAGTCATGGAAAGAAAGCACCTGGCAATGTTCCTGCTACATAGGAAGTGCTCAGTAAATGGTGGGTCCCCTCATTTCTCCTTCAAGATGGACGAGGTTCTCACCAACCCTGATTGGCTCAAATGAGCCAGCCCAACAGCTTTCACTTCTCCACAAGTAAAACAAGCCAGTTCTCATCCTGCTTAATTTCTACATTGGAAGGAAATTTGAAGGTAGATTCCAAAGTCCTCCATACACCCCAGGACAGCTACCTGAAAAGCTCCCCTGAGACTCTGCTAACCACTTCTCCTCAGGGCCAAGTTCTTCCTTACAGAGCAACAAAAACAGCTTCTTTGCAGTTTCTCATTTCCTGTCTAACTTTTATCCATAAGGCTATAAAGAACAATACTTCTTCTTCTGCCCAGAAGCCCTTCAAATATTAAGAGCTCCGGACCCCCAGGTCTTCTCTTCTCCAGGCTAAATGAGCCTTTGTAATAGTTTGTTTCAGAGTAAGATTCCAGCATCCTTCCCTGTCCTGGTCTCTCGGGGCATGATGCTCTGTCTTGAGCCTCCAGACTTGAGGATAACACTGCAGACGCGCCCCAGGTGGGGAGAGCAGAGCAGGACCTCACTGTGGACACGATGCTGCTATTTCAGAGTATGTACACTTTGGGGGCTACCACAGCTCACTGTTGAATCATTGTCAGCACATCATCCATTTTTCCAACAACATATTTTGAGCACATGCTCCAGGCCAGAGACTGCTGCAGTGGACATGGCCCCTGCCTTCAGAAGGCTAACTGTGGGGGGCACATTCCAGAGTGCACATGACCCCACTAGGCTAAACCCAGCGGAGGGATCAGAAGCAGGTAGAACACTAAGTCTCCCTCACTCGCCAGCGCTGAATACTCTCTTTCATCCTAAATGGAGGTCTTGCCCCCAAGCCCTGACTCTCCCTGTCTTTTACCAGGTCCAGATGGCTGGTAAGCATCACCTCCTTTTTAACAATAACACTCGTGTTCACTAATATTGATGGAGGGCTTACTCTGTGCCAGATACAGCCAAGAGTTTTACATGTATGAACTCATTCAACAGCGGCCTCTGTAGGTCTAGACTCTGCCTCTCGAAGTCCCGGGTGCGGAGTAGGTCTAGTCCACCCAACCAGTCAACCTCACATGACAGTCTCCTCACTTCAATAGGGTTCACTACCCTAAAGCCTCATGCCATTGTCATACATCACCACCCTGAACTCACCACCCTGAGGGCAGAACGTAGGAAGGCGTGAAATGTTGAGGCCCACTCAACATTTTGTTCTTAAAGTACACTCCAGGGGTCTATCAATGCCCAGGTAAGAAATTTAATTTTGACATCCTCACATTTATCTGTTCTAAGACCACGCACATTTGTCTACAACTGACATCAATTATATCACTACTGGAATGTTCCTACGAAGTAAGAGTGTCTACTGCTTTAAACAAATGTCTGGTCATGCACCATCCTACTTTAAAATGCTGCACTTAAGAGAAAAAGTTAGAAAAATCTCAGAGTCGGAAACAATTTCAATGGTTCTCTTCGCTAAGTATGCACACGTACGCGTGAACACACACACACACAAACACACACATCCTGAATGCTTTGTCTCCAGGAATGGGAAATGGACAACACTGACTCATCCACACTTTCTCCAGAAGGTCATACTCAGAGGATATTGGCTGTAGCCCTGGGATGGGATAAAGGTTACTGCCTTCACAGAACAACAGGATAATGTCAGATAATGGCATCATTCCCAACACACTTTGCCCCCTGAACCTCTGCTCCAATGGCCAGTCCTAGGGACCATCAGGTATTTAATGTTTCAGTAATGAAAATGATGACTCAGGAGCCTTCAGGCAGGCACCTTCTCACCCCAACCCTCAGCCTCTTCCTCAACAGACTTTTCTGCAATGTAATAAACGTACCAGGTTCCCAGGCAGGCTATGATAGATTGGCTAATGTTAGGGGAGCATCTCGAATATATTAAAACACTGCAAAAACACATTTGCATTCATCTTTCAAAGAGTAAAAAACACTTCTTTATTCTGTTTCTTCTTTGGTGCTTTTTTGTGGTTGTTTTATATTGTTTTCACCTTAAATGGAACCATCGTAATTCAGTCAGGACTAGAAAACCAAACAATAGCCTCAGGATAGACTTTGCAAAAGAGAAAGCAAAACCGACAGGAGAACTGGGCCAGCTATGGAAAGCTCGGGAAGCACAGCAGCAGCCTGGCTTGCAAACACAGCTAGGGCAGGTCCAAGACAGATGCCTTAGCCACCACAGATAAGCTTGGCTTGTCATCACAAAAGGTTGGGCTTGTCTGGGGTGTGGAATGGTGGGTGCAGCCTTCACTCCAGGCTGAAGCTTTCTCATTCCTCTTATTCCACGTGTACCAAAGAATGTTGGATGGCCATACTTGCAGAGCATGGACACTGAAACATCAAGGAGGTACCAACCATGTGCATTAATCTCATTCCCCAGCCATTGTGATCTGAGTGACGGGTCAACTAGCATATGTAAAAGCTGAATTAAAACAAGAGGTAGCCCAGAGCAGAGGCACCTCATATGATCTGGATGGAAGGGGAAAGAAGATACATACCACCATTCCTCACTGTAGAGAGCATAAGATTGAGCTGTAGTCCATGATTAAGATCATGACTGAGATAGAGACACAGACTGAGAAAGAGATAGGAAGAAAGAAACAGAGATGGAGAGATGCAGGGAAGACCAATGTCCTAAACCCATAGGAGGACTTTACAATAGCTGCTCTCTTGCTTTACAGGTCTTCCTTTGGTTTACTCTCACTCTGGGTGCAGCAGAAAGAATAAGCCCTGGTTCCCAGAAGACCTGAGTTCTCACCCAACCTCCAGTCCTCCTTGGCCAGGTGACCTATCGATCACAACTCACCTGAGCTCTCACGGTGCCTGAAACATAGGAGGCATCTAGAAAATTCTTCTTTTACTCTTCTTGTCAGCATACGTCATCTCCTTCTTCTCTCTCTTGCCTCTCTGATTCTTACTCATGTTATCACCATTATTACTCCCTCCTATAGATTAGCTTTTACATTTCTTGTATACTCAGAGATAATCATCAAATGTTAAACTTGAAAAAGAGACTTTTATTCCTAACCTGATAAAGATATCTATAACCACCTACAGCAAACATGATGATTCACTGTGAAATATTAAATGTGTTCCACGGAACTCAGACACAAGAGAAAGATGTCTGCCATCACTGCTTCCACTCCACACTGTAGGGAGATTATAAACTGTGTAATAAGGCAAGAAAGTGAAATAAAAGGTACAAAGAAAAGACCCTTTCATTATTCACAGATGACATGATGGAATGCAAAGAAAATTTAAAAGAACTTAATATAATACTAGTAACAAACAATTTGAAAATTGAATTTTTTAGATTCCACTTAAAATAGCATCAAAAAACATGAAATTCCTAGGAATAAACCTACTGAAAGATTTCCAAGACCTTGCCACTAAAATCTGTGGAACACTGCTGAAAGAAATTAAGAAAACCCAAATAGTGTCAATTTTCCCCAAATTGACCAATTGATATAATGTAATCCTAGCCAAAAAATCCTACCAGGCTTTTTTTGTAGGAACTGGCAAGTTGACTCTAAAGCAAATGTGGATTTTATATATATAATGTCATGAAGAAAACACAAAAAGTTAATGAGCTTAAATTACCAAATAATAAAATGGATTATAAAACTATAGTATTAAGACAGGCAACATTGGTGTTACAATAGCAAAAAAGAAAAAAAGGGGGTGGGGGGCAATGGAACCAAATAGAGAACTCAAAAACTGACATACACAAGTAAAGACCCCTAATTTGCAACAAAGATACCCTTTCAATGAATGACATTGGGTCCTTTGGGGTTACATATGAAAAAAGGAAATAAATTTGACCCCCTTTTCATATCAGATACTCAGCACATAAAAAAAGAAATTACAGGTCGATCACTGACCTAAATATAAATATTAAAACAAAGCATGTCTGGAAGAAAACAAAAGAAAATATCTTCCTGACACAGGAACAAGCAAAGATTTTATAACCTTAAAAGAAAAAACTAACAAATTTAACTTCATTTAAATTAAGAGTATTCCTTTATAAAAATATATCATTAATAGAATAATAAAGCAAGCCACTGACCAGAAGAAGGTATCTATAATAAATATATCAGACAAAGAACTTAAATCCAGCATATAAAGAACTCCTACAAATCCATTTTTAAAAAGTAGACAATTTAATATAAAATGGGCAAAATATTTGAACAGGTGTTTCAATAAAGAAGATATCCAAATGACCATTAAGCATATGAAAAATGGTCAACATCCATAGTCATCAAATTAAAAACCACATGGGCTATACCACTATTCATCCACCAGAATTGCTAAAATAATTACAAATATCAGACCTTAGCAAGGAAGGGGCAAAGTTGGAAATATCATACATTGTGAGAGGGAGTATAATCAGTGTAACCATTTTGAAAAATTGGTAGTATTTACTGAAGTCTATTCTATGATCCAGTTATTCTACCCTTGGATATATATCAAGAGAAAGTAGAGCATACATACTTACATACACACACACACACACACACACAAATGTAAAAAAGTGTTCATATAGCCCAAAAACTGAAACAATCCAGATGTCCATCAATTATTGAATGGATAAAAAATTGGGGTATATCCCTACACTGTAATACTTTACAGAAATAGAAGAGAACAAATTAAAGCTATCTACATCAGACACAAAGTTCAGTGAAAAAGGCCAGACACGAAACAGAACATACTCTACATATTAGTTATCTATTACTAATGAATTACACCAACACTTAGTGGCTTAAAACAAGAGACATTTATTGTCTCAACCATTTCTGTGGGTCAGGAATCCCAGTGCACCTTAGTGGAGGTCCTCCAGCGCAGGGCTGCTCACAAGGCTCTGATCAAGGTGTCAGCTAGACTCTGGTGATCTCAAGGCTTAGTCAGGGGAAGATTTGCTTCCAGGATCAGCCATAGGGCTGTTGGGCCAAGGGCCTCCGTTCACCAGCTGTTACCCAGAAAGCAGCTCCCAGCATGGCAGCCAGCTTCATCAGAGCAAGAGCCAGAGAAGGACCAGAGAGAATGTAAGCAGCATTCACATCAGAGTCTTTTGTAACTTCATCTTAGAAGTGATATCCGATCATGTTTGCCATACCTTATTCATTAGAAGCAGGTTAAAGGGGCCAGACCACACCCAAGGGGAGGATATTACACAAGGGCATGAATATCAGGAGGCAGAGATTGCTGGAAGCCATCTCAGAAGCTGCCTACAACACTGTATTATTATTTATGTGAATTTCAAGAGCAGGCAAAATTTGATAGAAATCAAAATACTGATTACTTCTAGGGAGAAAGGCTATCGATGTGAAGGGGTAATGAAGGAGCTTTCTGGGGTGCTATAAATGTAAAGTTCTATAGCTTGATCTCATTTACCTGGTGGGGTAACATCAGTGTAACCATATGTAAAAAAATTGAGATGTGTGGTTAAGATCTGTGCACTCAGTGCATGTATATTACACATCAATAAACACATGGAAGGACCTAGTAGCCCCTACCTTCTCCACTTTTATATCTAAGGATATGGAAAGATGAATTGAATTCCTGAAGGTCAGCGTAACCTCTCTCACCTGGTCAGTGTGTGCATGTCAATCCACATACACATCCAGCTGAACTTCCCCTCTGGCAGCACCATGTGAAGAGAACCTTTTGCTCTTGGAGGCAGAGGACTACACCTGTTTAATTTGCTCTTACAGCCCTAAGGTCAGGGTCACACTTGGGAAAGCATCTCCAGTATATGACACAGTTCTCAGAAATCAGTTCCATACCAGAAGTTACACTTTCTGGGCTCCTTTCACCTATGGAGCCTGTTAATGATGAAAAAAAAAAATGCCAATTATTCTGATCCTTCTAATTCAAAATTTAAAAAATCTAGATGTGATCTAGGTTATAGTCAAAGTTTTACACTGAGTTCAAAAGTGTTAACAAATTATTGGAGAAAATACAAATAGTACATTTAACCCACTTAATTATAGTCAACTTTGACAAGACAGGCATGCGGTAAGACTTTACAGGTGTATCTCATGGAATCTGAACATCAATCCCATGAGGTAGGTACTAAGATTCATGCCCATTTTGTAAATGAAGACATTTACACCTAGAGAATCTAATTGCCCAAGATCACTTTGCAAATAAGAGGTCCAATCAGGATCCAAAACCATGTCTATCTCACTCCCAAGCCTGGGGTTTTAACTAATTCATTATATGAATCTTCATGCATCACTTAAAAAAAATAACCCACTTACTCATTCTGTTACGTGCCAGTCATAAATGGTTCTGATAGAATCAATAAAGGGCCCCCTTATCAGTCAGACTGAGATATTCTAGGTCCTAGAAAGAACAAACCTAGGTTATAAGTGCATTTAATATAGTTTACTAATTAAAAACTGTTCATGCGCGCACACACACACACACACACACACACACCTGTCACAGTAAAGTATAACAGCAGAGCTCCAATCAGTAAGATGCTCAGCTAAGATAGGTAGCCTGGACTTTGGAAACCAAACAAAGACCGACAGACCCTAAGTCCTAGGAAAGCAATGATGAGGACTTGAACTCAAGCAGCAAATACTCCTAAAAGCTCAGCAAGGTGGCACAAATGGAGAGCAATGGGCTTCCTTAGACCCATCTATTGCCCAAGTGGGGCACGAGGATAGGAGTGCCCAGAGGTGGCCCGTGGCAAACCACCTACAGCTCGTAGAAACCTGGAGAGCATTACGTTACCTGCCACCATCTTATAGACTAGGACCAATTTTACTAACAGAAGATGTTGCTGGACCACATGAATACAATATGAAATCACAATCAGCCTGAACCATGCAAACAACAACAAACAAGCTATTGAAGTAAACAGGATGTGGGGGGGGGGGCAAGCTACTGAACTAAACAGGATTGGGGAGGAGGTGCCTGGCTGGCTCGGTTGGGCACTTGGTTTTGGCTCACGTCATGATCTCAGAGTCCTGGGATCAAGCCCCATGTTGGGCTCCACGTTCAGTGGTAGTCGGCTTGAGGATTCTCTCTCTCCCTCTCCCTCTGCTCTTGCATGCTCTCTCTCTCTCTCTCTCAAATAAATAAATCTTGAACTAAACATGACTGGCCATTTCACTGGGGGAGGGGGGAGTTCCCTTTTAATGCTCATTTGTTACTTATCCATTCATTAAGTAGCCAAAATTTGATAAGTCTTTAAGAATATTTTTTAACCATGTAAAACCTAGCCATATTTTTTTTTCCAATAAAAAGAGCCACTGCTCATTTATTTTTGCAACAGACCTTCTAGCCTGATTCTTGGGCAAACCAAGGATCTTTTATATCAGATGAGGATATCTTCTCTCTCGAGGAGTTTACAGTCTAGAGAAAGAGAAGGTGGGGGAATTGGTAGGGAACACAGAATCAAGGGAGGAGGGCTGGCAGGCATAGTTCAGGAAAAGTGAGCAGACAAATGGAGAAGCAGGGTATAGGCAGAGGAAGAGGGTAATAGCCACAGGGCCCAGGAGACAAGCTCAGGCAGGTCAGAGCCTCTGTAAGCACAGTGCCCTGTGTGTTTAAGCACACACCTACTAGACGCAGAGCCACGTTCCAAATTTAACAATATTCAAGAGTTAATTCCCACTCACTCTCCAATACCTCCTCACTCAAGCACCATGTCTATTCTCTCCACATCTACCACACAGTTTTAACTATAGTTTATTTACTTAATAATTGTCTACATGCACACACGCATAAAGTTGCAAGCCATGTGAGAGCACAGACTAGAGCTTCTACCTCCAACTCTTGGCTCTGCCTTTTCCAGCTGTGTGACCTTAGACAGGTTATTTAATCTCTCTGGTCCAAGAGTACACGAACATTTTATGAGGATCAAATGAGAAATACATATAAAATCTAGGATAGCTCTCATTAAAATTATTTAATTTTCCCTAATACTGAGCAAGAACAAAGAGTCCAGGGGCCGCATTCCCTAACAGCTCCCCTTCCTTCTATTAGAGAGGTTTACTCTGGCAAGCCCTGGTCAGACCCTCCATTCAAGACTCCAAACAGGAAAGTCCTACATTCCTGCCAATGCATTGTATTTTATTGGAATTTCATCCCACTGGGCAGTCTCAATCCTCTTCTCTCCTCTCCCCCTCCTCCTGCCTGATGCCATGATGCCACAATCCAGTCTCTGTGACTCGGGGGATGTTTCCATGGTGACGAGCAGTGATGTCATAAAGGGGTGATTGTTACAGGGTTGAATGAAATCTGGCACCAGATGCACCCTGCCTCCTTATATAAGGGGGGGGCTGGGAGACAAACCCTGTGGACACGTCCCAGAAAATGGGCAACCGAATCACCCAAGGGATGGCGAGGGGTGACCAGAGGGAGAAAAAGTTCCAATCCCTTCCACACACTAGCAGCCCCATCTGGAAAAGAACGGATTTCACAGACCTCACCAAGACAAGAGTCATTTTTCACCAAAGAAAATCAAAGGAACGAACAAGAGGCAGTGACTACCGGAGACTCCACCTTCTGGTTTAGGAAGATCCAAGCAGACAGTGGCTTCATCCAACAAAGCCCCAATGAATCAAATATTTATTGAGTAAAAAGCTGCAGACTCTTCCCTACCAAAGCCTTAGATTGCCATGTGCGTCCGATTGCTCCAAAGACAAACCAATGTGATTTTCAGCCCAGCATGCCTTTTATGATGACAAGTCTTCCCAGAAAAATAGCAGTCACCCCCAGCTTAATTCCTAGAGGAATTCAAACCACCGTGTTAAGAAAATTCCCAGGGGAGATTTTATACGGAAGAACATCCCATAATGCTGTCTGCCATCTCTAAGTTCTCTAAAAGCAAGACCAGCCTTGGGGGAAAAAAAAAACAAGAGTGCCTGACACCAGGGGAATGTGGTTGGATGGCGGAAGGAAGGAGACCTTGACCTTGATGAGCAATGCTTGGAAGCACAGAAGCACTTGTTGAATGGAAGAACCTGGTCGAGGTGACCATCGTCCACAGCTGGTTCCTTTGCTGACTAGCTCTTGAAATTGCAGACTGAGTGATTGCCACAATTGTGAGTGCCAAGGAACAGGTCCTTCTCCATAAAAGTTTCCCTTGGTCCAGCAGGAGGCTCTGGTAGCCAGTGCTTGAGATAATGCATAGTTCTTTCTTTCTCTAGGCGGCTCCTTTTCCTGAACACTCTACTCCTGGCGAGTTGGGTCCACAGCAGTAGCTAAATATGTGTGCAGTGTGTGTGTACTTTTATGGCCTTTGTCATTATTTATGAACTAACTTCAAGGGGAAGTCATTCCCATCCAGAAAACCTGACATATGCTTTTACATCCCCACCCATGCATAGAGATAAGATAACTGTGCTTTCTCACTATTCCAGCGAGCAGGAGATGTTTTCTGGATGCCCTTCTGGGCAGCACCAAGCCATCTACCGTGTATCCCAGAAAAGCCAAATGGCCCAGAGGCTCCATTCCTAAGCCACTCTCCAGTCCCCGCACATGTCACAATCTCTCATACCTCCTGACCTTGGCCCATGCTGCCTCTAGGTGGAGAACAGCCCGACCCCCATCCTCCCTCCCACAGCCCCTTCAACCATAAGATCTGGGTCCAGGTCAAACGGCCCAGATCCTCTCTAAATACTTCCTTCTAAGAAGGAGTCCCTCCTCCCTCTCCTGTCCCTCCCCTCCACTATAGTGGGGGGGGCTCTCTGAGGGCGAGGACTGGTCCTATTCATATTGAATCCTGGGCTGGATCACATGCCCTGGCATCGGCAGTAGACACAGGCCAAGGTGAACGGTGGGACAGATGCCAAGATCCTTGTGCCCTGCAGATCTTCAGCTCTTCCAAAATAAAAATTGACTTTGAAAAGAAAGTTTCAGTGACTCCAGTGACTAATGTTATGGACAAGGGTCCCTTAATAAGATGGAAAACAAGCAGTGTAGTCAATTGAGAAGGCCTGGGACTCAGGAGACCCAGGCGCTGGCTCTGAGCAAACGGTTTATCCTCCCGAAGCTACGATGTTCTCACCTATAGAAGCAGGGAAGGGCGGACGTTTGGGCCCAAAGTCCAGCTCTGACATTCTAACTCACTGAAGCAGTACGTGGTATTTTCACACCCTGAAACAGGGGCACGTTCTACTTCAAGGATGACTCCTCAAGGCACATCACTGCCCTCCTAGGTTGAGATTGTCCCTTTCAGCCTCCGTTAACACCCCCCCAAGCCCCCCCACCCCCCTGGTCCTGTTTACTGCTCACCGTGCATTCCCAGCTGGGAAGGGATGACAATACCCCATGAAGACAGCCTGCAAAACCAAGTGAACAGCTGCCTATTCAGGCTAGCCTTGTTTATGCGTGGTGCCCCAAAGGCAGTTGGCCCCTCCTCTTCCCAAACACCTCAGCCTCACCATGGCCAGGGCCCCCTCCCCACCAGCCCCCAGGCACCAGCCCAGGCCCTCCTGGGCCCTCCCTGAGCCAGGCTAATAACATTATTTTGCAAACGCATCTCTGTGTACCTATATATTCTGTCATTCTCCTTGTCCATGACAAATGCCTGGTATAAAAATTACCTTCAGAAATATGTTAAGTCGGGGAGCAAACACATCTGGAGGCCTGGGGAAGGTGAGAAGGCTGGAGATTGGTGGAGATGGTCTTCATTACTGTGCATCAGAAAAATAAAAGGAGAAAAGAGGGGCGGGGGGGTGCCGGGGGAAGAAGAAACTAGTGGTTCATTCAGCAGCATGCATGGGCTCAAAGTCTATCCTGGTTGCTCAGCAACCAAGAAAAAGCATTTCAGAGAGCAAGGGGCTAATTGGATAAATGAATTAATTAGACATTTCCGGAGTCAGGCCGTAAATGACAACAGGCGTGGGTGGCCAGTTTTTTGCTAAAGTGTCTTCCTCTCCCTACCTGAGCTTTGGTCTAGCAAATTTGGGGAACCCGGGGAGAGTAGGAGCCAGGTTAACAATGTGTCAGAGATGCTGTCCTGGGAGGGGCAGGGGATGGAGAGAAGGCCTCCTAGGGAGAGAAGTTGCACTAAATGACCTTCGAGGTCTCTTTCAACACTAACCTTCAATGAGGTTTGCCCTGCAGGGTAGGGAGGGCAGAAAAAAAAGGAGTAAATCCCCACTCTGGCAGCCTGAAGGTATCTTAACAACCTGCTTTCCCACAGCATCCTGTGGGGTTTCCCCTTGCTGTATTTAAAGCAAGCAGGTTCCCATGAAAGCCAATAGACGCTAGTTGTGGGGAGTTTGCGTGGAAAATAAGATGTTTTGTTGGTGATTGTTTTTTTTTTTTTCCCTTGCTCTGCTTTGCTTCTTCCTATTGGCTTCCTTTAATTACAGCAGAACCCCACTGGTTGTTCTAATGATGGAGAGGGCCGCGACTGTGCAGAGCTCATGGTGGTGAGGAGGGAGTGGGCCCAGGCACGGGAAGGGAGGAGGCTGAGGGGAGAAAAGGGGAGCATTTGCTGCCAGAGCCCCCATCTCCTGTCTCCCGGAAGGAGAGACCGCAGCGTGGGCTTCTCGTTTCGCTGTGCCTGAAACAATTTCCTGGGAGCCTCCAGACAACCTGCCACGCCTCTCTGAGCCTTTGTTTTCCCTCCTACCAAGGAGGGAGGATGGGTTTTGTGGTGGAATGAGACGGATTGATGCCCTTGCTAATTGCATCTCGCCCTTGCTCAAAATTACTAAGGGTTGCCTATTGCCAACAAAAATAAAGCCAAAAAAGCCAAGGGGACATGCAATGGCTCCATAATCTAACTTCACCTCTTCCCTCTCTCTCCGGGTTCCCACACACACACTTCTTACCTCTGAGTCTTTATTCCTCCTGCTCCTGACCTAGAAACACCAGAATTTAAGAACAAATGCTCAGCTTAGAGAAGAAGAGCATGGTCGAATCGGGGAAAGGTTCAGGAGTTGGAAATGCATCCCAGCCCTGCTGGGATCCGTGGTTGAACCTCATGGTCCTGAGCCCTTGCCCTCCTTGCTGGGAGCAGGTGAAGAAGAGGACTATGGCAAGGCTCTCTGGCCCCACCTGTAAGAAGCTCTCAAGTCAGCTGGGCCCATGCAGGAGTTGTGGCTCCATTATTCAGCAGCTGTGTGACCTGGGCCAGGAACGTAACCTCTCCGTGCCTTTATTTCCTCATCCTTACAAAGAGGCTCATAATAGTAGACACTCGGAAAGGTGAGGATTAAATGAAACGCTGAATGCAGAGCTTACAGCTCAACATCTGGTGCACGATGAGAATACACTAAATGTTGTCTGTGATTTTCATAAAGTTATATCATTCTAGAATGAAATAAAAGTTCCTCCCCTCCTCTCTGCCCAGCCATTCGCTCTGGTTCTCTCAGCCCTTCCCTACACCCAAACTCTGCAACCCCCTCATTTCCATGTCAATAATACAGCAGACTCAGTGGCCTATCATTTTCCAAAGGCATGTTCTATTTCACTACCTACTCTGTAGCTTATTAGCTGTGTGACCCTGGCAATCTATGCAACCTCTCTTCATCACAGTTTCCTTATCTGTAAGGGAACAGTACAGTAGTAACCCCAACCCCATTCACCGGCACAAGGAAAGGAGACGGCACATATAAAGCACCCAAGACAGACACCTGACACATAGTAGGCCTTCAGTAAATGTTCGATCACCTCCCCAAACTCATCACTTTGGGCGCCAGTGTTGGTTTAACATTTCCATCTGCCTCTATTTACATGTCCTTACCTTAGGTTTCAAGTTCCCAGAAGACCAGATCAAAGCTGAATTGTTCTCTGTTCAGCATCTGCCACAGCACAGAAGCACAATTCGGAATTTGCTCACAATGGGTTCTGAACTATTGCAGGATGATATACGTTATTTGTAAACACATAAAAGTGCCCAAACCACAATGCATTGTTCATCGTCATTCACTCCTTATAATGATGAAGATGATAACGAATACAGGCGATAACAACTCAACTATGGAGAGTGTTTGTTTCCAATCTCAGCTATAGAGAAACAAGTCTCCCGTAAAAAAGGCTTCGCTGACACAAAGTCCCAAGTACAAGACTGCACCAGACATAGTGGCCAGCCTGTCAGTGATTTGGCATAACACACCTATGCCAAGAACAAGTTGAGGATGGAACAAGGCACAGATTGCTGGGTGCAAGAACTGTGATGATTTTCATAAATAAAGAACACAGAACATAACGGGGGGAGATGGAAATACTGCCCATCTCTCAGCCCTGAATATTACAAGTTTTATCCTCATCCCCAACAACATGGGTCCCTGTGGTGGAGGAAAGGAGAAGAGGGGGAGAGATAAGGGATGGGGTAGGAGAAGGCAGAATCGAGGAACGAACTAGAATCCCCCATACCTGCTCAGATACTGACAAAAAGAATGCAGAGCCATGGGAAGTCACTGATCCGTATTTACAGAGTTTCTGGCTGGGCGGTGAGAGAGCTCGGGAAGCGGACAGCAGTGACGGGTGCTCAGCAATGGCAGCATAATCAATGCCACTTCGAAATGGTTCACGTGGCCAATTGTTATGTTGCATAGATGTTTTTAATTAAATAAGATTTGAGGAGGGGCGGGGGAAGACAGTAGAGCTCTCCCCCATTCCCTGCCTCCTTAACCAAAGAAAACCCAGTATTAGAAGCATGTGACCAAATGGCACCTGGGTTGCTCAGTTGCTTGAGTATCTGCCTTTGGCTCAGATCATCATCTCAGGGTCCTGGGATCCAGTCCCGCTTTGGGCTCCCTGATCAGTGGGGAGTCTGCTCTCTCTCCCTCTGCCACACCCCACCCCCCCACACCCCGCCCTGGCTCATGCTCTCTCCTCTCTCTCTCTCTCTCAAATAAATAAAATCTTAAAAAAAAAAAAAAAAGGGCAGCATGTAACCAACAGAGAGATGAAAGAGAGCCTTTGGTCAGAGCCCTCACTCTCAGTTCCTAGTGGTGTTCCAAGGCTCAGGAGGGTCAGAAAAGAAACAAGCATTTCTCTGGCTAGAAATGGCACTGCCTCCCTCTCTCCCCGAGGCCAGCCCTGAAGGTGGAAAAGTTAGACAAATAGTACAGGCTAGGATTTCAGGAGTCCCTATCCCTAAAATGCCTTCCAGGTGTACCGAAGGAAATAAAATCAGTATCTCAAAGAGAGATGTGCACTCCTATGTTCATTGCAGCAGTATCCACAATATCTATGATACAGAGTCAACCTAAGTGTCCATCAAAGGATTATGGATAAAGGAAATGTGGTATATACAATGAAATATTATTCAGCCTTAAGAAGGAAGAAACTCCTGTCATTGGTGAAATGTGGGTGAAACTGGAGGCCATGATGCTAAGTAAAATAAGGCAGGCACAGAAAGAAATACTGTGTGAGGGCGCCTGGGTGGCTCAGTCGGTTAAGCGACTGCCTTCGGCTCAGGTCATGATCCTGGAGTCCCGGGATCGAGTCCCGCATCGGGCTCCCTGCTCGGCGGGGAGTCTGCTTCTCCCTCTGACCCTCCTCCCTCTCGTGCTCTCTGTCTCTCATTCTCTCTCTCGCAAATAAATAAATAAAATCTTAAAAAAAAAAAAAAGAAATACTGTGTGATCTCACTTACGTGCAGAATCTCAAAAAGCCAAACTCATAGAGTAGAAAGGGGGCTGCTGGGGGCTAGAAGGTAGGAGAAATCGGGAGAGCCTGGTCAAAGAGTACAAAGTTTCAATTATGCAGGATGAATAAGTTCTGGATATCTAATGTACAGTGCCATGACTGTAGTTAATAATACTATATTACATACTTGAAATTTGCTAAGAGTATAGATCTTAAATGTTCTCACTACCATAAAAAAAAAATGGTAACTCTACAAGGTGATGATACATTAGCTTGATTTTGCTGATCATTTCACGATGTATACATATGTCAAAATATCACATTGTATACCTTAAATATATACAATTTTTATTCTTCGATTATACCTCAGTAAAGCTGGAAAAAAGTCTAATAAAACACAAAGGCCTAAGGAAAGGGAACTGAAGCAGTGCAGGACTGATGTTAGAACATTTTCCCAGTGCAGAGAGAAGGAAGACAGTGGATGGTACTGGGCAGAGGGGAGGGAAACAGCCAGGAAGGGGAAATGAACGCATTTCCCTGGTCCCTTTCTTTTCTTATTTTACTTGAGGTAAACGCCGGCCCAGCCCCAAGGCTTGAGAGCAGACACAGTCTCTGGGTTGTTTCAGATGTCCTTCTGTCTCTGGAAATTCCATCCTCTGCCCAAGTGCTAACCCATGGGTGGCCCTGCTTGACTTGCCATAAATGCACAAGAAACAGTGGGTCCTACCCAGCTCACAAAGGATTCAGGATGGACTTGTTAGAAGCAAGATAAACTCTCAGTTTAAAAAAAAAGTTCAGGAAACCCATTTTCAGGAAACCCCATTAGTAACTTAAACCAAGGAGAGGAGCCCCATATGACACAGAACCATGCAGAATTTGGATGCAAGCCCTTTTGTCTCTTCTTCAGAGTCACCTGCTGATCTTTGAAGATGCTCATCCTCACCTCTTGCCATCCCCACTCCTTTTTAGGGGACATTTAAATGGGGTTGGATCTGTGCTGCCTGAAATGAAAGAGAAAAGGAGGGCTGTTGGTAAGTCTCGGCACATCCCTCCGGCCATTACAGGCTTTCCTCCCCTGGACACTCGACGGGCCCCTCCACCCCACCCCACCACCCCGGGTAGGGGCAATGGCAGTATTGAAAAGTGCAACTTTCTTCTCCCTTTCACACACGCCCTCCCAGTGTGCAAAATGGCTCTCAGGAGGTGACCAACTAGGAGGTAGACCGTGCTAATCTTCAGGGCCTATCACCATCTAAAAATCACCTTCCAGTATCCTCCACCGCAGGGCAGGAACTGTACCACTCAAATCTCAGTTCACTAATCCCTCACAACAACTGTGTAAAATAGGGATGATAATCCCAGTTTTATAAAGGAGAGAAGCGGGTTGCAGAAGAGTAACCTGCACAACATGACAGCCAGTCAGAGGTGGAGCGAGGTCCCCACCTGACCCAAGCACCACTATGCCACCTAGAGCATCCCTTCCCCTGTGTCTCCCCAGAGTCACTGAATGTGTTGGTTCTGCCCAAGGCTCCCTTCTGGGAGAAAAAGCCCTAGACTGTATTGAGAACTTCATGGAAAATGGAAGAGCATCAGGGTGTTGTAGGAAGAGCACTAGACGAAGAGTCAGGGAGATGGACACGGGTATGGTTGCTTCTGCCATCTTGGTGAATTTGATCACTCCACAACTTCACTTGGTCACACTTTCCGTATCTGGAAAAGGATGTGGTTAGATGATTATTTGTTCTTTCCAGCCCTCAAATATTGTCTCTCAAATACCAGTATTTCAGAGGACCTTACAGAGGATAATGTTTAACCCAAAGGAATGACTCTTGAATTGTGAAGTTTCTAGCAAAAATAAAAGCAAAAATCAAGAAGAGAATACTCCTACTGCCCCTCAGAAATCACACCACAAGTACAAGCAACTTCTCCTATGATTTAATAACAAGGGCAATTTAAGAGAATAATAAATATTCCCTTAAATATGTCTGGAAATGCATAGTTTATAACACCCTTTCAAATATATGATTGCATTTTGATTCCTGCACCTATGAAACAGATAAGGAAACTTGAGTCTGGGTTATTGACTGACTTGGGCCATTTTGTAAAGCTGGGAGATGATGATGTGAAGGCTGGTCTTCCAATGTCAAAATAATCACAACCCAAGGGATACTCCTATATGTGCCTTGCGCTTGGATCTGGAGTCCTATCACAGCATGAGCCCATCCACACACCTAAGCTATCACCATCATCATCATTACCATCATCATCCACAATGATCTTACTGGAGAACATAACAGACACTAAGTAAGAGTTGCTGAAACAATTAATAAAGGAGGCTAATGCTGTTTCCACCCTTATACCCAAACACCTGCCAACTCCACCTACAAACGTGCCCTGCTTGGAGACGTGCACACATAACACGTGTGCACACACATGGCCTCCCTGC
Source organism: Neomonachus schauinslandi (assembly GCF_002201575.2). Lineage (NCBI taxonomy): Eukaryota > Metazoa > Chordata > Mammalia > Carnivora > Phocidae > Neomonachus > Neomonachus schauinslandi. The sequence continues at coordinate 130,175,409 of NC_058408.1, read as the reverse complement.
TATCTCCTCTCCTCGTCTCAGCTCCTAAAAAGGCACACTGATGAGTCCTTTCTTCCCAGACGTGGCCCTTCCAGCATCCCTCAGTCTGGTACTGCTGACAGGCTTGGCTGGGACCAGAGACCAAGATGAAACCACAGACTTTCTCCCCTGCCTGCCTACGTTCAGTTATGGGGTGTGACAATGGTGTTTCACACCATATAATCCACCCTGCCCCTCCAACTCCATTTCTTAAAAAATTCACAAGTGTACAAGAAAGAGAAGAAAACACAAAACAGAACCAGAGGGGGAAAAGGCAATGGTGAAATGAATTTGACTGCAGAAGCTTATGTTCCTGCAGGCATACTAGATATTAATAATTCAACAAAATACTACAGTAATTACTATACTTTGCAAAATCACAACAGTGCACTTTAGCACAACTCCTACCAATCTCCCTGCAACTGCAATGAATAAATAAAACACAATTCCCTATATTGAATTTGTTGTTTAAAAGCTAAATATTTTATCAGAACTAATATATTTTAAATGATCAGTCAAGGCCAAGAAAAATCCCCGGCCCCTCATCTCTCCCAATTTGAAGTGAGATCCTATCTTCACAGTGAGAGCAGAAACTGACTTCAGCTAACAAGACACCAAGTGTTAGGGCTTGAAGGTCCCTGTTGAGGGATCTGAGAACTGCTGGGCTCCAACGCTCTGCTGGAATCCGAGTAGGCTGCTGGAAAGAGAGAGAAGGGGAAAAGGGGGAAGATTAATTCTTTTGGACCATGAATTCTGACCTACCTCACTGGGCTCTGGGAAAAGCCATGAATTATAAAGAGAGGTGAGGGGCAGGAAACCACCAAAGACACATCTATCTATAGCCCCGAGCACGTATGAGGCTAATGACCTCGAAATATAGGTGAGCCTTGCTTTATACTCTAGTTATGTTCCCACAAATTTGCTACATCCAATCTATCAAGTTCTGTTGATTTTACCTGCTGTATCAGTAACTTTTGCACACAAATGCTGTAGAACAAACCACTCAAATCTCAGCCGCTTATTCTCACAAGAATCATTTCTGCTCGTACCTATATAGGGCAGCTGGAAGTTGGCGGACACAGCTGGGCCCAGCTGGGCAGTTCTGCAGCTCTGGGCTGGGCTGGGCTGGGCTAACATAGGGGAGGCTTGGCTGGGAGTGGCTATATACAATTTGTCCCATTCTTCTCCCAGGACCAGCAAACTAGCCCAGGCATGTTTGCTCACAGCTACTGCAGAGGCACGAGAGAGCAGGCAGACGCATGATGCCTCTTGCTAACTAAGCTCAGAACTGGCACTTTTTTCATGGACCAAAGCAAGTCACAAGGCCAAACCCAAAGTTAGGAGATGGAGAAGGAAGGCCCCACCCCTAGAGAAAGGACACTCCCAGGGCCCAATACAAAGCGGGTTATAGAGAGGAGTGAAGAATTATACAGAGAAGCCAACAATACCATCAACTGCACCTGCTAAATACTTCTTCAGTTGGCTTCTCCTCACCCACCTCCACAGCTACCATGCCAGCCATCACCCTCTCTAGCCAAAATGACAGTCTGGTCTCCTTTTCCCCATCCAATCCACAGGGTGATCAGAGTGGTTTTATTTAATGCAAATTTAATGATATGACTCTCCTACTTTAAACCCTCCCAATGGCTTATCCCTTTGCTCTCAGGCTACAGAATAAATTCCTTCCCCTGGACCCATAAGGCCCTACCCATGCCTGCCTGTCTAGCTTCATCTCTCGCCAGCCTCCAGGCCACAAATCCTCTGCTCCAGCCACAACGTCCTTCTCTCTGTCCCTTTCATATACCTGCTTCCCTCATGTCCCAGAAGCTGTGTGCCCAGAACATCCGGCCCTCTCCTCTTCACCTAATTAACCCAGTGCATTTTTGAGATCTCAGCTCATCTGCTCCTGCCTCTCTGCCCTCTCCAAGTTAAATGTGCCTCGTGTAATCTTTGGTAATATCATGAACCTCTCCTCAGAGCACTGATCACCATTACATACTCAGCGCCCAGCAGCACCAGGCAGAGAGCAGGTACTCCACAAATACTTGTTGAATACTGATGAAGTTTTTAAAAGCTAGCCTACATTTTTAAAATGAAAAGTAGCTAACACTACTCTTTTGGGGGCTGAGTTTTATATTAAAGGTATTCAGATAATAAGTGTCTATGGCAAATTGCTCTGTAGTGTTTCATCCCCCACACCGTGTTGCCGATTCTATATAAATCTGATTGTAATGCATCAGGTCTCCTTAAAGGGTTGTGCATCCCTAACCTGAACAAAGCCACAGGTGGCCCATGCTGGACACCTTCTTTCCCTACCCTCATCCAACCTGAGTGGGAGAGGGACACATGTAATCCAAAATTAGCAGATGATGCCAAACCAGCAAGTAATCTAAGTCCTTCAAAGATCCAACAGAAATTTTTTTGACCCTAGATTTCTATCTAGATAAACCTAGATAAACCATCAAGCCAACATGAGAGCCAAATAAATTTTTGACATGTCAAGAATGAGGAAAAAAAAAGAAAAAAACTATGGCTCAAGCACTGGGTGGCCATATAATTTATCATCCAAGCTAGGATCTTTTGAGAATTAAAAGCAATCTATCAATATTTATATGAGGACACAGGAATAAGCCAGGACATTCCTATACCCTCTCTACAAAAGAATACTTGAGGATAAACCTCAGGAAAATGAAAATCAGTCCCCCCCCAAAAAAAGGAATGGAGCCCAAGAAACAGAAGTTATAACCTAGGAGTAGAATAAATAGAAAGAATAAGGTGACAACAAGAAGGCAGACCAAGAAAGAAATCGGTACAAATTAGAACATCCAATAATACAACTAAGAAGCTGGAATATCTTAATATAATGATGAAGAAACAGGTGTTTCTTCTGTCTAGGAGGAAGATAAAACAATTAGAAACTCAAGACAAAAACAAAAAGCTGTATGAGAAAGCTACAGCCCAAACTCCTATGGCAGAATCCTGAGCAACTGCCAGAGCATAAAACAATCTACCTGATCTCAAAGCTCAGACCACTTCTCATCACGTCACACAGATTTAGTCATGAGGATTGTCAACCAGGCTAGTGGATTCTGTTGTAGATAATCAAAGAAGCGTAATATTCTCAACATTTTATTGGTTTTAATTCACTGTGGTCTAGATTACATCTGATGCATTTCTTAATATTTCATGCTGTTCTCTGTTCTCTAATACTTTCCTAATATGGGTATCCCACACAGAAGACTATATGCTTTTTGGGTGTCCAGTCTGCATCACTAGACATCATAGCAGATGCTCCCCAAATCCTTCATATTATCTGAAAGGAATAAGGCTGAGCAATCAATACAGGTCAAGTCCTGGAACAAATGTTTTTTTAAACATCCAAATTACACTCCCATCTGAGAATTTTATTATATCAGATGTGACTTGAAATAAATTGTACATTGTGCCTGGAATAAGAAGCCTGAGGTTTTTAACACCATGGTATGTGGGCTAATGGAAGTGTTTCACTTCTGCTGGGAGAAGGCAAAACAAGGTGGTTGCTGGACGTGGTCTCAAATCTGTTGTGCAAGGACCTCTAGCTGCTTAGTAAAGGAGAGGTAAGGTGAACTAACACCTTGAATTCATATCGCCCCATTCATATTGCTTTGAGAAGTGTTCTTTTCAAAATGCTTCCAGGTGCATTATGTCATTATTTAATGGTGACATAAAGGGAGCAAAGAGGACTGTCCCCATTTCACATGTAAAGAAATGACTGACCTAATATCACATCTAGTTTGTGCTGAGATGGGCCTGCATCAATTTGCGCAACTCTTCCATTTTATAGATAAAGAAACTGAATCCCAGAAAATTCAATGACTTTATTAGCATCACACTAAGCAAAGAAATGAGTGAATGAATGAATGAATGAATGCACATCTGCTTGGGTAAGACCAAATTTATGCATGCTTAAAAGAAGCATTTTCCAGTATTTTTATCATCATTCTAGACCCTTTCCTTACTAATGCACCCATTTAAAAAAAAAAAAAAAAAAAAAAAAAACCTCTTATTCATGGAAATATACTGAAGAGTCTTCATTCCCTTACACCTAAGAAATGGTGACCTGCTGAAGACCGTTAGTGTACATTAGAAACCCAAATCTAGGGGTCTCAGCTCCCAAGCCAATATTCTTTCCAAAACATTATGATGCCCCTCATTGATGAGATCTTAAAAAGGAACATACCAACGGCAAGCCCAGCTGCTCCCTGCCCAAATCCTGATGATGTCTAAGAAAAAGAGGAATTGCACCCATTCCCAAGCAGGAGATCATCTGCCAACAGGCAGAGGGAGCCTCTGTGTATTCTGAAGACCCCGCACAGCCCCTGGAGTGAGGTGAGGCTACTCAGCCTTGACAAATCACAGGGAACACTAATTTGGAGGTGTCATCCCTTCCTCAAAGCCCCAGCACCATGTTCCTGCCACTCAGTATAACCCCAGAGTGGGCTCCTTTCTTCTGGTAGGGGCCAACTCAAAAGGAGGACCCTCTCAGAAGTAGGGTCAGTGACTTCATCTCCCTCCCCACACCCAATATATACCACGGGAGAGCTCTGAGCAGGCTTTTAAAAGAGTCTGAGGGAAATTCCCAGCTTGGTGTGGTGGTTAATTTTATGTGTCAATTTGACTGAGCAGTGGGGTACCCAGATATTTGGCCAAACATGCTCTGGGGTTATCTGTGAGGGTGTTTCTTGATGAGATTAATATTTGAATCAGTAGACTGAGTAAAGCACATTGCTCTCCCAATGTGAGTGTCCTCGTCCAAGCCATGAAGGAGTGATTAGAACAAAAAAGCTGAGTGAGAAATAATTCTTTCTCTCTGCTTGACTATCTTCAAGCTGGGACACTGGTCTTCTCCTGCCCTCAGACTCAGACTCAGCCTGGAACTACAACATCAACTCTCCTGGGTCTCCAGCTTCCCACCTACAGATTTAGGACTTCTTAGCCTCTCATTATATTGTCTGCTAATTCCTTATAGTAACTTCCTTTACATATATTTACATCATATCCTATTGCTACATATCCTACATATATATATATACATATATATATATGTGTGTGTATATATATATATATATATATATATATATATATATTCTATTGCTTCTCTTTCTCTAGAAAGCCCAGACTAACACACTTGGAAATAACCAAGGTATCTTAGTTTCCGTTCCTCCAGACACATACCCTGAAACAAAGACTTGAATTCAAGTAGCTTTTTTGGGAGGTGATCCCAAGAAATACTGTTAGGGGAGTGGGGACATGAGAGAGGGATGGGAAGGTAGCTGATAAAGCAAACAAGTTACCACAGTAGGCAAGTGGGGCTTAATCCCAATGACTCTGGGAGACAGTGTGGAAAACAAGTCTCAGATTTACCCCACCCCAAATGTAAGGGAGCTGGGGCATTTATCCACCAACTTCCACTGGTCATTGATAAGTGGCTGCTCCCTATTATTTGATGGGAATTAATTCCCTGATACTTCCAACCCATGCCTTGTGTGACACAAGTGAGTTCCAGTGGGCAAACAGCCCCTGGTGCTGGTGGTTAGAAGTCAGACCAGCATGCAGAGAAACGCCAAGTGCCAAGGGGATATGGGCAGGGAACCAACAGATCTGCTACAAATGGATAGACACTCAACCTACCCCATTTCCTGCCTAGGCCAATAATGAGAACATTCTTAACCAACATAACAGCCTACGATGCTAGACCCTTGATATGCACTGTCTCTAAGCTTACCAACAATCCAATAGTTCACCATTATCCCAATTTTACAGCCAGTGAAACAGAAGCTCAGAGATTTGTTCAAAGTCACTGTTGCTTGGGGACCTTCTCATAACCCAAAAGACATTTCAGAGTTTTGAGAAATCCTCCAGTCAAAAGTTTGCTTTCAAGTATAAGTAACACTGACAGTAACACAGTGAGATGAGCAACTCTTTTGCCTCTAAAAATGGCTTCCTTCTACCTACCACCACCCTGGAAAACACATTTCTCTGAATCTCCAGTTTTATGGTCTCGAAACTCTTACTGTAACATGTTCCTCCACTCCATGTAATCACATTCAGATATGGCAGCTTGAGCTACCTTCCTGGCCCTGGAAAAAAAATGTTCCACTCAGTAATTGTTCTCCTTCTCCCACTGAGAACAGATTTGAAAAAGAGAAAGTTCATTTCTGATGCAGCAGTGTAATCTTTAACCTGACTCTAACCATCTGGCAGAGAAACTGCCTACCTCACCATAGACGCCAAAAAGACTTGGGAAGTACCGAATCGGGCACGTGGGATCTGAGCACCAGTGAGAGAGAACGAAGATGGCCGGAGGTGCAGGGCCGAGGCCTGGGGGGGGGGGGGGGGGGGCAGCAAGAAGAGGCCTTCCTACACCTTCAAGACACTCATTCTTTACCCAGGCAGCTTTAAGTATTTAAGAAAGGGTTGATTCCATTCAACTCAGTAGGCTTCTATTGACTGACCACCGTGCGCACACAGGAAGTGAAGGGGCACAAAGGGGAGAAAACGCCCAAGAGACGGGGGAACCACCCCCGGAGCATCACTTCCTGCCAAATTTACTTCCAGAGTCTTAACTGGGTCATTAATGGGTCGAAGGGACTGCAGAATGGATGCATTTGAACAAACACCCATTTCCTTTTTTCTGCAGGAAAAGGCTGAATGATCAACTACCCTGTTGCCAATCAGTATGCATCTAAGGGTCACCAAACAAGCCCTCCCACAATGTACCTGCAGGACGCTGTTTCTCTTCTTCTCTCCTTTGGAACAATTCCTTGTACAGCATTTTTTTTTTTTATTATTTCATCCTATTTATTTTCACTTCTTTCCCAAGGCAACACTCCCCCTAGTGTCTGTGCAGGGATCTTGGGTTCCATTCTTGGTGCATAGGGTGCAGGCAGAAAGGGAATACAAGCCAGTATCTTGATGAGTATAAGTCACTACAAAGTAACGAGTGGGTTTGGTCAGTGTGATATTTCTGCAAAAGAGGCTGCAGATACTCTGCAGATAGTTCTAGTCATGGATATTCCCACTTTACACCAGGCACAAAGCAGAGAGAGCTAGGCGATCAAGAGGAGGAGCAAAGCTGGGACATCAAGGTCCATCCTATGGCTTCCATGTAGATGACTCTTTGGCCCTGCAGGCTCTATTTGCCACCCAGCCCCAGCAGCCCACTGTTCTTTCCTGAAGCTACACATCTCACTCACTTCCTTCAAGAAGTCTTCCGAGGTTAGCTGTTAGTTCTAATTACGGATGCCCAAGCCAAGAGAAGCTACTCTTCACCTTTCTGGGTACCTTCCTTAACCCTTCAGTGAAGTCCCCCCCACCGCAAATCTCCAACATATAAGCTGTTCATTAGTGTGGTATTTAACCTTGTTCTAACTATGTGATTCTAACCATTTCTATTATAAATTCTGAGTATGAATTTCAAAGGCCCCAGTCATTCGTTTCTCTATCTCTTCCACTGTCTATCTCAGCACAACACAGAGAGACATCACAGAGACTCAACAGGCTGAGGACCCCAGGACAGGAGGTGCCTGAAGTGAGCATCTCCCGAGGGTTCTGGCCAAGGCTTTGCCATCGGCTCACTGGAAAACCTGGAGCAAGTACCTCCTTCCTCTGCTTCAGTGTTTCTATCTGAAAATGAAGGGAAAGCCCTAGAGTACCCAGAGGGCTTACCACAGGTCCAGCACTTCTTTTAAGCACTTTGCCATGTACATGATCTCACTGAATCCTTCCAACAGCCCAATGTGAGAGGAACTATCATTACCGCTCTCTTTTTGTAGATGAACAAACAGCGAAGAAAGAATAACAACTTGCCCGATGCTACACAGCTATTAAAAGACAGAGGCAGGATTTGAACCCAGGCACCTGGTTCCAGAACCCAGGCTCCTATTTACCATATGGCTGCTGCTAAGAAGTTCTGAAGAAGATTGCATTCATGATGAATACACTCCACAAGTATGAATTCACACCCAAACCAAGTAATCCCACAGTCCGCCTACCTAACAGGATCCTTGATTACCCTATCTAGCTCTATTTCCAGTTTTCCCCCTAAACTAAGCTCTCACCCAGTGGGTGCCAAGTAACGAGCCCCCACATAGCAGCGGGCAGGGTTACTGGCAACAGTCCTGCGTGGCTAGCCCCACTGTGCTCCAAGTTCCTCTCATCTCAACCCAGTGGGGATGGTTTCCTCTGCTCCCCAGCAAGGAGTTAACAGCAGAAAGTTATGTGTGCAATCCTGAAGTTCTTAGACTCCATTACTTTTTCCAAATTTACTACAGCATATTTATTAGTGTACTCTAAAGAAAAGCATTTCCATAAATAATTAAACCCCAACTACACTGATCAAAATAAATGAACAAAATGTGTCTGGTGATGCAAGCAGGCTTGATGCACTCACTAACTCGAATAACGAACGAGGTGACTCACAAGAGGCCCCCATTAACAATAGTTAGTAAGAATCAGCTTGTGGGACACTGAGGAGCTTGGTATTTATGGTATGCAGCCACCTCAGTGGGTGGGCGGGGTGGATGTAGGATGTGGCCAGGGAACCAGAGAGACGAACCTAATCCTAAACTTCTTTGGTTAGCCTCATGTATATTCATCCAAGGCCTCAGTCTATCCTACCTATAAAACGGGCAGCATCCTATCTCCCCTGAGTGAAAACACATAAATCCCCTTGGAAGAAAAATGGTCTGTAAACCCGAAAAGAAAAAAAAAAAGAGAAAAGAGAAACCCGGGAGTGAGTAGGGATGACTATACAGAGAAAAGGAACAGTAGAGAGTCCAGACCATAGGATGCCATGTTTCTGTCTGAGCCTCAAACCCCTCATCTCTATGCGGAGTGAGTTGACGAAGACAATTAGCCATGTGCGCTTCCAACCCTGATATTCTGTGAGTCTCAATGCTGTAGTATCTCCCCCAGGGACCCTCTCTCCTTCGAGCTCATAGCCTAAAATGACTGCTTGACAATTAACCACACATCACCCCATGGCTTCTATCTTGGCGTCATGTGTTATTTCACTTTACTGATAGCAGTCTCATATCCAAAGCATATTGGAAGGACCTTGAGGCAAATCCTGTCTTATCCTTGTTTGTCTCTCCCTCCATCACACCCATACCAACCCCACAGTGCCCAGAACACTGCAACACGTGTAGGAAACACTCAGCGAATGTCTGAGTATCTTCTGTAAGTTCATCCATTTTCTGACGTCCAAGAGAAAGAAGCCAGGATTATTGCGTAGTCCATATTACTATCTTCTTACTAAGTGGCGTAGAGATGCCTCCAAATCTTGTGCTAAAATTCATACATGAAATAATCAACCAGGTATATAAACTCAGTGCTATTAAGAGACAGTGTTTCCTGTCCTTTACACACAGCTAAGGCATTGCCCAGTTCCCCAAGATCAGTTCAGTGAGTATGTACTGAGCCATGGGACAAGCCCTGTGCCACACGCCACAAGGACAAGAGCAAAACTCACACTGAGGGGTGGGGAAGGTGCGGTTGTAATGATTTCAACCCTCACCTCTCATCCCTCACCTTGAAAATACTTACAAAACAATACAAAATTAAAATAAACAAGTACTGAACTAAATCATGATCACATGTGTGGTGCAGTCTTTAAATTCTCTGATCAGGAAAAAGGGAAACAAATGCTCTTAAGGAAAATTCTACAGAGACACTGCATTTGAATCTTGAGCAAAGCTGTGAATAACAGGTGCATCTCAATAGAGGAAGAAGGGTAATCCAAGTGGAGAAGACCTCAAGTGCAAAGCCTCAGAGTCAATGGGGCTTGGGACAATGAAGGGGCTTTCTTGGCTACAGGGAAGGAACCCATCAGGGAAGCGTCAAACAGAGAGGTAAAGAAGTAGACCCAGGACATAAGCAGTGAAGGGCCCTGAACGCCAGGCTAAAGGACTTTGGATTTGAATCCAAGAAGGTGAAGGTACTCGAGACGGAAGGTAGACATACTTGCTGAAATACACCTGGTTACAGTAACTGTCAAGTGATGAAGAACCCGAGAAAGAAATCACTGACATCCCAAGGGACAAGGACTTCTAATTCCTTCGTAGCTTCTGCTCAAGAAGACTTGAGGCTGTCACTCTTCACCTACTTGGTGGAACATGCCTGAGTCCCTCCTGCATGTGAGGCAGAGCCCTCTCATCTTCACTCACTGCTGGCAAAACCAGAGCACCATGCAGACCCTTTTCTCCGTCACCCTCCACACCAGGGTGTGGGCATGGCTAGCCAGCTTCCACCCAGCCCCTTCCCCACATGCCGGTTCCGCCCATCCAAGGTGGCCGGCTGATGCTCACATCCCCTATGTTCCACCTCCAAATCCATAAACCTCTTTTCCCCCAAACTTGCTGAAAAATTATCCTTCGACGTTTTCCCACTGTAAGGAAGTGTCTCAAGCCTGCCAAGAGGCCCAAGAAAGCAGGAAATCAACAAGTGAGTCAAGCCACCAGGCCTCAGGTGTACCCAGCCTTGGATAAACCCCTGGTGCATCTTCTTATCTCAGCTGGTCTGGCTTTTCGCACCTCTGTGCTCCTTACCAGATGATTCAAGGCCAGCCTATCATCCAGTTCCAAACATCCTCAGTGACAATAACAGATTTACACGGCCCAAGGAAAACGCAGTTCTCCCTTGTGCCCCCCCGAGTCTTCTTGCCACTGGAGCCACAATCCACCCCCTCCCCCACCGCCCTTAAATCCAACACAACTGGGGAAGCCACTTCCCAGCACTTCTCCTTTGCCAACTATGAAGCAAGTTCCAACCACTGCATTTCTGCAATCAGGCCTCCCAATTAAGAGTTTGCAAATTCTGCTCACCTTGGAAAGCACTGCTGGATCTGAGAAGCAAATCACACCCTGTAACCCAGCCCTCAGAAGAAACGCAGAGCAGACAAATAGAGACAAATAGCCTCTGTCCTGCCCCCTCCTCTCCCCACCCCACCCCCAGCCCCAGGCCAACAGTGACCAGGAGCAATTAGTCCTGTTCTGTCCCGCTGCATTTCCCAGCTCTATCTCAAAGGAGAGGCTCCCCTTGTAATATTAATTAAAAACAGATTCTTTTTGTCAAACCCCTGAAGAACGGCTTCGGCGGCAGGCTTCTCTATTAAGCCTCTGAGAAGGCAAAATGCATTAAGATATTGTGACACAAGGATTGTGAGCAGGGACGATGAAGGCGAGACAATCCAGCCAAAAGCTATTTGAAAAATCTGTTTGAGAGCCACAATTAGCTGCTTCAGTGAGTGAAATACAATTAATCTGATCAAAGCTGTCACTATTTTGCACATTGGAAGTAAATATTTTAGAACACAGTCCAGCTGAATTAGTTAAAGGTATGAAATCCTGCCTGGGAGCATCTGTGTGTTCCACCTCCTCGCGTGCTAGGGAAGGGTGATCTGGAGGGGACCCGGAATTTGCAGCATTCCCTGCTTCTCTTCACCAAGGTGCATTGTTGGGCACATTAATTGAAGTCCTTCCAACCAGACACAAACTGCAGGGGTAGCAGCCTGCAAATCACTCTCCACCGCCAGTGAGCTGTTGGAAAGGGAAGGGGTCCTCCAAGGGAGAACGCAGCATTCTCAACTCAGCACCAGGAAGGGGGGGGGGGTCCCTGGCCAGGGTTACTCCAAGGAGGAGGAGGCATGGAAAAGTGGACCGTCTCCTTCACAACTTTCCAGTCTCCAGAGCCATTTGCTTTGCCAATTCACTGAGCAAGCAGAAGGCATCTTCCTTCACTGGAAGGAGAAGGGCAGAATGATGTGGCTTTTTTTCTGTTTCCCTACAAGCCCTGGGGATGGAGCTCCCTCAGGGGGTGTGTGAAACACTCTCTTGCCCATTAATCACCAGGAACCCAGCTGGAGACTGGCATTTACCACCCCTCCAGAGTAGAGGCTCTGAGCCCAAGTCCCCTCACCTCTCACCTGGGACCACCTGGCAGAGTAGTAACGGTCAGAGAGGGACCCAGTCTCCAGCCCCTTCTTGACAGCTTCTGGCTCAAGCCTTCCGGGCACTTCCTCCGTTGCCCCCAAGCTATCTGACCACAGTCCCTGAACCAAAGGGAATCCATGACCCCAGCCTTGGACAAGGATTTCCCTCTGCCTCCTGCGGTCCCCGGGGCACAGCTGGACAAATGGAGCCGAGCATGTCCAGCCCTGCGTGCCTGACTGCGAACTGTCAGAGTGGACTTTGATTTCAGTTATATGGGCTGACTAAAAACCCTCCCCCAAAGGGAATTCATGTCAAGTAATGAGGTCCACCAAAGGCACCTGGTAGGAGGCCAGGAAACCCCAAAGTGTTCACAATTAAGCTGGTGGCCTTCCCAGAAAAGGACATGTTTAGTACTGTGGAAGTCAAAAGAGACGATGGAACTCTCTTTTCATGCCAAAGGAGCCTGGTGCTAGGACATCTCCCTCCACGTTGAAACCAATGATGAGGGAAGCTTCCGGAAAGTTCATCATCCCCATCACTCCTCACGCTGGCTTTTATCTACAACATCTTCCTTTGCTGTCTTCAGGAAAGGGGGACCGGGAACAAAACCAACCTAGTCATGTTGCAGACACTGGTTTCCCCGTTCCTCTCACAGGGATGTTTCCTTAAAGTCCATCAAAGACAGGGCCCCGTGAACATGTTCCCTCCTCTTTCTCTCAGAGCAGCACAGACCTGATACTCAGTGAAGCCTTTCCCACTGATACTGCCTGCACAGTATGGTCAGAAGAGGCAGATCCAGCCCAGGTGCTCAGGAGGCAGTCGCTCTCCACCACAAAGAAAGGACAGGACGACAGGATGGGGTCCCTGCACCCATGTGTGTTATCTTGTCCTTTGCTTGGACAGTTAAGATTGGCCAAGAACACAACCAATAAGCATCCTGAGGGCTGTTCCTGGATTTCCCAAATCTCACTGCTGTCACTAAGGGCTCCAAGGCCAACTAGTCCACTCCCCAGGCGTTTCTGCCCCTCTTTCAACTACAAGCCATTTCCCCCGGGGGGAGGGGGGCGCCCTAGGGCTAGACTTGCCCCCTCACTTCCTCTGCTGCACCTCTGCATGGAAGATGGGCAGAGAAGGCCATTCACACGTTACCGTGTGCAAAAAGCATCCTCTCCAAAGTCCCACCGGTAAGTCAACACACAAAAAAAAGATCCTTAAAATAAAAGCACAGACATAAGAAAACTCTTTAAGTAGAGTGAATTTATATTGTCCAAATGTGACAGTAATAAAGTCATAGATATGTGAGGACAGCACCTCCTCCTCCTAGGGATACATTCACTCCCACCCATCCTCTTCATCCTTCTCACCCAGTATGAACGTGAACAAAAACATACACACACACACACACACACACATATACAATTCCTCATTCTCAAACTAAAACGAAGTTGAGATTCACAGGCCTTGCTGTCAGAGAATTACCTCTCCCTCTCTCCCTCTCTCCTCTGGGGACTTGCAAGTCTTCACCCATCCCTGCCAAGGCACTCCATACCCACCCCCTCCCCATGCCCAGAGTTGTGCATTCCGAAGCTACGGAGGTCTTCACTGGAGGCAGATGAAGCCAGCCACCGCGCGGGTGGGAAAACAGACCTCGCAAATCCTTCCAACCCAGCATCTGTACCCAGGCTGGGCTGCCCGATCTGTGCTGTGTGTCATTAAGAACCAGGAAATCTGTACTCAGCAGCGCCGATGTGGTACACTCTGCGGACCCCTGGCTTTCCTGTTATTCACTCTTTACCCCTGTGACACCCCCGGGCCCCTTTAAAATAAGGCCAGAATTTTCCAGGGAAATCTTTAATGCCAGTCATAAAGAGAAACACAAAGGGGAGGGGCGGTGCTTTCCGATCAAATGAGCAAAGCTGCTTATACGGACATCCATCATCCTCCAGACTCTGCCCAACGCCGGGTTCTGATTTGATCCGGAGAGCCAGAGAAGAGGAAAGGATTTTTGCAAGACTGGCTGAAAGTGGGGGGCCGTGGACGGGAGGGGAGTGAGAGAGATCGCGGGAGGCCGCCCCCCAACCTCCGTCGGAGATAGCGTTCCCCGCGGTTTCTTGGCGTGGCCGCACGGCTCCGGGCCCCGGCGGGCGGCGGGGTTGAGGAAGCCTCTCCGAGAACGCTCTGCCGGCTGCAGTAGCCGCCCGGGCCGCCCGGGCTGCGAGCCCGACGCCGGAGTGGACTCAAGGGCGCCACCTGTCGGTACAGCTGCTCTCAGGGGAACCTGGCCGCGGAGAGGGGAGAGGTGCGCAGAAAGCATGGGGACCCAACTCCACTCCGGGAGCCGTTTGTGATGCGGGACACAGCGGCCGAGGCGGGTTTTTTTTGCTCAGACTTAGTGTACTTATTCTTGCGTAAGGGTGAGGGGTGCGGAATGGGTGCTGAATTTCACTTCACGCTTTAAACTTTTTTTACTGCCTCTCCTGTAGCTTTCCAGACAGCTGCCTGGGTTTTAAAGGGGGACTCAGTGTGACCTGAAGGCCCGGCCGGGCTCGGGCGGACTAGGCGCAGCCTTCCCCCGGGCTGGGAGAAAGCGCCCCTGGAGCAGACAGCAGCGACCCTAAGGCCGACAGGAGTCTGGAAGTCCGAGTGGTCTCCAGCTCCCGGGTTCCCTTTCGCGTGATTGGTGGGGAGAAGGGGGGAGGCTCGGCAGTCGCAGGAATCCGTCAGTTTGCCAATTCAGGCCGCGTCCTCACCCACGAATTCAAGCGCCGGACGGGAAAACCCACTCTCCAAGCCGAGTACCAGGGAAAGGGACCACAGATCCCTTCCCTGCTCATCTTTAAGACACTTCTTCCCCTCCCCTCCGGGCGGCCCCAAACCTAGGGTCTCCAGCAAACAAACGTACACACCATCTTACAACAAACTCCGCTAACCTGTTGGGGGCGTGGGGGAAGCCGGATGAACCTGTTCTCTCTACAAGTCAGGGCGCCCCCGCCTCTGCCTCGACCCTCCAGCAACTATCTGTCCCCCGTTCCCGCCCTCCATTCAGCCCTGCTGTCAGGAGACAGGCAGATCCGCCGCCGGGCAGGTACTCACGCTGCTGTTGTGTCCCGACCAGTGCACCATGGCTTGATTGTGGGCCGAGTCCCCGGTCAGCGCGAACGAGGTGCTGGGCAGCCGGAGCTCTTCGGCCGCCGCCCCCCCGGCCCGCGGCGCCTTCACCTCCTCCCGGAGACCCTTGGCCAGAGGGCGGCTTCCTCTGGAACCATCGGCCAAGGCAGTGGCCCGGGCGTCCCCGCGTTCCAGGGCACTGGAGGGCTGCGCCCGGCGACTCCTCCTCGCGCCGCCAGGCTTGCCCGGAACCGGGGTGCCTTGCCCCCACCGCGCGCCTGCCGGCGACGGTCCCCCGGCTTCTCCCTGCTTCGTTCCAACGCTTCCGCTGCCGCCTCCTGGCTGGGGCAGCGGCTCTGGTCCGGGCCGGCGCCCCAGTGCGGCGCCTCTCCGCGCCGTCGCCAGCTCCTCTGGCCATTGGCTTACCACTGCCCGCGGGAAGAGAGGAAGCAGCACCGGGGGCCGCGAAGCCGAGGCCGCGGGGCGCCCAGGACCGCCCGTCGCGCCCCAAGTGATCTCGGCGCCGGCCAAGACCCACGTCGACAGGAGCAGGAGCCCCGTCCGGGCGAGAGGCGCCCCGGGCCAGCCTGCGGGGCGCTCCGTGCGCGCTGCCTCCATCCCGCTGCGGCTGCCGCGGCTCGGGCTGCCGAGAGTGTGGCGCCCGCCGAGGTGCGGGTCCGGCGCGGGGGGTGTGCGCGCGCCGGCGAGCCAGCGAGCTAGTGTGTGTCGGGGGGAGTGGGGAGGGGGCGGCCGGGAAGGAGGTGGCTCGGGCTGGCGCGCCTCGCGGGTCCTCTCCGCTCTTCCCTCCTCGCTCTGGATCGCTCGCTCTCTCGTCCAAAGGGTGATTCCAAAACCCAAGAAAAATTAATAAATACCCCCTCGGTGCTTTTCCCCCTTAAAATAAGATCCCCCCCCAAATATTCCTCACCGAGCTCCTCCAAAAATTTTTGTTAAGAGGAGTGTTCAAAGGTAATGAGAAAAATCCTCTTTTTTAAAACATGAGAATCAAGCCGGATCCAGGAGGAGGGGCTGGCGACGGACCCCAATCCAGAGTCTCTCCGAAATCCAGCCTCCAACCTGCTCCCGCCGAAGAGTTGGGAGCGGCTTCTGGCCGCGTTTGGGGGGTTACTCTTCGGGCCTGTTGTGGGGAACGGGAGATGGCGCGCAGGGAGGGTGGGGGGGTCTCGAAGGAGGAGGAGTAAAGTGTTTTCAGCGCCAACTGTTCGGGTTCGGAAGCCGAGGGGGAGACCAGAGCCTTCGCGTGGGGAGGCAGCGCGCGGAAGCCGAGCGCGGGATGGACCCGGGACTCCGCTCGCTACTCCCGGACCCGCCCCTCCCACCGCCCCCCGCCCCTCACGGCCTGCGCCCCCGCCCGGTGCGGGGGCGTGGGGACTGCGTGCGTGCGCGTGCGTGCGCGCAGGCGGGAGAGGGTGAAGCGAGGGGTGTGCCCGGGCTGGCGGGCGCCGCGGGGTGGGGGCACCTGGCGGAGCCCGGGGCTGCTTTGGTGTGCGGGGGCGCGCGGTTCCGTGCGTGCGCGTTTGCACGCGTATGTGTGCGTGTTAGTGTGAGCCACGGGGTGGGGGCGGGGAGGGGTCCGCTCGGGCTGTGGGCGCGCGCGGATCACGCACGGGCTGTGTTTGCATTTCCTGAGCTTGCGAGTCCTCAGAAAGGCAATATTGAGAGCGAGGCAGGCCGCCCTGGATAGCCCCCTCCTCCTGGCGCCCCGCGCACCCATGCTCCCCCACCGCTCGCGGATGCAACCTGGTTATTCCTTAAACCTCCTGGAGGCCGAGGGGAGAGAAAAGGGAGGCGCCGGCGGCAGGGTCAGGGGTTTGCCAGCTCTCCCGGATCCCCGGCTCTCCTTCCTGGGACCCCTGGTCGGAGCTTAGGAAAGACGGTGGAGATCGTTCTTTCCCACGGGGGGCGGGGGTGGGGGGAATCCAGCCCCCATCTTCTAGCCTGGGATTGAGGTCGCGCCCTCACTCTTCCTAGATTCGTTTCTGAGCGGGCTTAGTTGTTCCTTCAAAGCGCCGACTGCCAGTGAGAGAACCCCGGTGCCGCGCAGCGCAGCGCGGGTTGATCAGATCCCCGGCCCCAGCACCTCGTACCCCGCTGCAGAAGCGCAGCCTGGGCGCGTGGGACGCAATCTGGACTAGGACCCTTGGCGCCCTGTAGGAAAAGGGAGACTTTGGAGAGAGGGAAGCTAAACTCGAGGACGAGGAGGAGATGTGGTTTACAGGCCCCGGCACGTAGTGCCGCCCGCCGCCTCCGAGAAGCTCCCGTGATTTCTAGAGGTTGGGAAGGCGAGAAGCGCGGAGCTGGAGGAGGGGTTGTTCAGAAAGGAGTGGGATGGAGAGAGGGGGCTCGGAGAGCGTGACGGCCTGAAGGCCCTTCCTCTCCTCGGGATTAGAGGAAGAGTTCATAGCCAGAGGGAGGGAAACCTGGGAAGAGGGGAGAGGAGAAAGGCGGGGCGAAGGGAAGAGAAGCGAACGGAGGGGAAGAGCGAAAAGGGAAAGGGAGAAGAGAGGAGAAATGAGGTGGAGGAGGGAAGGCGAGATAATGGTGCGAAAGGAAAGGCGAAAGAAAGAAGAGGTGGAAGAGCGCCCGGGGAGGGCCAAGAGGGATGGAGGAGGCAGAGGCGGCCTGGGAATCTGAGCCGGCCACGGAGGGAGGCAACCAGCGGTTCCCGGGAGCCCACACCCTGGCGAACATGCTTTTCCAACCGCAGCTGAACTCGGAAATTGGGAACCGAGGAGGCTGGGCCGGAGAACCAAGCCGGAGACAGCCCAGAATGAGCCGGGTCTTGGGAGTCGAGGTTTCCCAAGCCCGCGGGCGGCGGAACACCCCAAGAAAAGTTGCGGCACCGGAGGCTGAGGTGGGCGGGGGATCGGGCGCTGGACCGGAGGCGGCCATCCGCGGGTTCCCAGCGCCCCTGCCGGGGAAGGCCGGGCGCTGCAGCTCGAGCCCAAGCTCGGGATTCGGGAGGGACGCGAGGCCTCTCTTCTGCGTGGGCTCTGGGCAGAGGTGCTAGATGTCAGAGTAGAAGTGGTCTGGACTTGCAGGCAGGCCTTCCGGAGTGGACGTTCACAGAGCCCGCGAGCGGGAGGTCTCCCAAGCCGCAGGCCCACAGGGGAGGTGTGCTGTCCAAGCCCGTGGGGGACAGTTGTCTGCAAGAGCAATGCTGCAAACTCCCTGCTCCCTCCCCCATCTGCCCTGGACCTGGACCGAGCCTGCGGAAAGGTCAGATCCTCGAGTGGACTTTGGGAGATGTGGCTATTAAGTATTTATTTGGAAAAAAAATAGATGAAAGACTAACAGATGTGATATTTTCACACATCTGCCCCCAATTCATCCTCTTGGCCTTGCTTTATCAATTATTGCCCCTCCTTCTATCCTCACTCTCTCCCTCCTTCACCCTTCGCCTAACAATCCTTGTCCGCAGCCCTGTGCTGGCTCCCCCTCCGCAGCCTCCCAGTCCCCACCAGCCTTCTCCAGTGTCCAGACCTCTTCAAGGAGTTCTCCCCTCCACCAGTAGTCTCCCCTTCCTCACCTGCCACTCCCCCGCTGAACATTTGGCAACCTAACCTTTGCCTTCAGGTGACTCATCAAAGCCTTAACTCCCAACAAACACCACCTGGTGGCTTCCTTGAGCCAGCCTGGCCAACAGCCTCCACTTCCTGCATTTGTAAACCTGTTCCATCTGGAAAGATCTCCCTTGGTCTATGTGGTACCAGGGTCTCCTGGGTCCTCCCTGACTAGCCTCAGTCAAGCTCAGCCAACCTCTCTTCTCCTGCCCACATCTTAAATTCTGAGCCCTAACCTCCATCATGACCCCAGTTTTCTGTGCTTCATTCTCATTCCACTCTCCCTCTGTGAGTGAGCTCAAAGATCTCACCCGTATCTGTGCTTCTGCTGTCACCTCTTGTTTTTTGACTCCTGAATCTACTCTGTTCTCTCTCTGGAGCTTCTCATCTGAATTCCCCATTGCTTCCTACACATGCAGGTCCACACTGAAACCCATATGCATCAAGTTCTAAAAACCCTCCTCCTCATCTTCTCTATCACCCAGACGAGACACTTAACATGCAACCTTGTCCACTCCCTCTTTCTAATCCCCATATCCAGAAAAATCATTGCCAAGTCCTATTTTATTTTTTTTAAGATTTTATTTATTTATTTGACACAGGGAGAGAGAGCACACACACAAGCAGGGGGAGTGGCAGGCAGAGGGAGAGAGAGAAGCAGGCTCCCCGCTGTGCAGGGAGCCCCATGTGAGACTCAATCCCAGGACCCCGGGATCATGACCCAGGCGGAAGGCAGTTGCTTAACCAATTGAGCCACCCAGGCGCCCGCCAAGTCCTATTTTAAAAGCCTTTTTACCTGTTGTCTCCTGTTTATTCCCAGGGTCACTGCCTTAGATCTAACCCTCATCCTCCCTTGTCTTAGGGTTTTACTATAACTTCCTGTCTTCTCCTGGTCTTCAGTTCTTTCTTTCCTCAAGCCAGCCTCCACACCAGCGTGGTCCATTAAAAGTATAAAGTCAGCCACGTAGGTAATTTTAAATTTTCTAGTAGCTTCATTAAAAATTAAAAAGAAACTAATGAAATTAATTTTAATGATATATTTTATTGAGTTGAATGTATCCAAAATATTTTCAACTCATAATCAACATAAAAATTATTGAAGTATTTTTACATATTTTTGTACTAGGTCTTCAAAATCCAGTGTATATTTTACGCTTACTTACATTTCAACTACTAGCTACATTTCAAGAGCTCAATAACCACATGTGACTAGTGGCTACTGTTTTAGAGAGCACAGTTCCACAGATGCCCTTTTTTTTAAAGATTTTATTTATTTGTCAGAGAGCGAGCACAAGCAGGGGAGAAGCAGGCTCCCTGCTGAGCAAGGAGCCCGATGCAGAACTGGATCCCAGGACTCTGGGATCATGACCTGAGCCGAAGGCTGACGCTTAACCAACTGAGCCACCCAAGTGTTCCCATAGATGCCTTTTAAAGATTATGTCATGGATTGCCCTCCTCAAAATTCTTCACGACCAACCATTGTCCATAAAGTCCAAGCTTCTCAGAATGGGTCCATGCACTGCCTTACCTCCATGAAGTTTCTTACCATATTCCTTAAGTCTGTAATCTGCCCTCTGCCACAATTTCCATGATGATCTGCTCTAAATGCTAGCTCTTCCATGAAATCTGCCCCCCACTATCCCATGGCACCTGACACTGAATCCGTTATTGTCACCACCTCCATCGTCATCACCATCACCAAATTTTACCGCTGTAAGATGGGAGCTGTCCAATATCCATCTGGAATTTAAAAGAGAGGCTAGGGTTAGAATGGACTGTCATTTCCCTTGCTGGCATAATGCCTACTTCAGCTGGGGAAGGCATATTGGGAGCCAGGATTAGCCCTCACACCCACATCCACAATGGGGAGAGCAAAGAGGGCCCTCCTGAGAATGCATTTTCCCTCCAGGCTCCTGTCCCTGTTACAAACAACTGGAGAAAGCAAACAGTATCCTGTAAGTTATCCATGAGATTACAGTTCTGCCACCCTAATATGACTTCTTTCCCATTTGTTTGGTTTTTTTAACCATCACAATGAAATAACACTTTGGGAAACTTCTCACTGACATCACAAATACATTCTCACTCATATTCATTCTCTCCCTCTCTCTCTCTCTCTGTCCTCCCCCCCCAAACCTTTACTATTTTAATAGATCTTGTCATCAGCACCCAGGGACAGCACATAGAGAGATGCATTCCAATTATGCCTGTTTCTCACATTTTATAACATGTTCAGCACTCCTTATATGAGAATCTAAAGACAAATTCCTCATAAAACTTAGAGCCAGGAAAAAGTGGATTTCTCCTGTGAAACTGACATCCTTTTTTTTTATTTTTTATTGTTGTTAATCACCATACATTACATCATTAGTTCTGATGTAGGGTTCCATGATTCATTGTGTATAACACCCAGTGCTCCATGCAGAGCGTGCCCTCTTTAATACCCATCACCAGGCTAACCCATCCTCCCACCCCCACCCCCTAGAACCCTCAGTTTGTTTTTCAGAGTCCATAGTCTCTCATGGTTCGTCTCCCCCTCCGATTTCCCCCCCTTCATTCTTCCCCTCCTGCTATCTTCTTCTTTTTTTTTTAAACATATAATGTATTATTTGCTTCAGAGGTACAGAGCTGTGATTCAACAGTCTTGCACAATTCACAGCACTCACCATAGCACATACCCTCCCCATTGTCTATCACCCAGCCACCCCATCCCTCCCCCTCCAACTCCAGCAACCCTCAGTTTATTTCCTGAGATTAAGAACTCCTCATATCAGTGAGGTCATATGATACATGTCTTTCTCTGATTGACTTATTTCGCTCAGCATAACACCCTCCAGTTCCATCCACGTTGTCTGACATCCTTTTTTAAAGGCTTTCTTAAAGTGGCTTGGTCTTCCTCTTGTCTCCACAGTCAAGCTGAGTACCAGGTTCACTTGCTCTGTCTTCAGAACAAGATCTTTATCCTCTGTTCCCCTTTTACTACATACTGTTTGCTTTTATTGTCTGATACTCTTCGGTCTTATTATATCTGTGCAGTGTTGATAAGCCACTTCACATCCTTTTTGGAACTAAATAGGAAATTAATTGATTAACATCAAAACAGCAGTTCACATTGTAACGCTCTGAATTTCTACAGAGGTAAATGATTATAAAACAAACCCTGAAATGCAGATGAAAGCAGTCAGAAGACCACTGGAATCAGGACTCCCTACCACTGTGTGTCCGCGAAGGCAGGAAGTGTCTGTTTCGTTCCATGCTATAACCTCCGCACCTGCCCGGTCCCAGGCACAGCACTGACCCTTGATAAATGTGCAGTCACAGGTGAAACAGAGGAGTGTAAATAATAACACTTCTGCTTGCAGCTTCTAGTCATCTGTTCTTTTTAGCACGTGTACACTTTCTAAAGGGGCAAAAGCTCTACGATTTGATTGATGCTCTTCCCTACCACAGGTGACCATATGCCCGGCAGTCACAGGTATAAGTAGTAACATTTTTTTAAATTTTATTTACTTATTTATTCATTTGAGACAGAGAGCACACAAGAGAAGAAAGGGGCAGAGGGAGTGGGACAAGCAGACTCCCCGTTGAGCATGAAGCTTGACGAGGGCCTCGACAAGGGGCTGGATCCCAGGACCTTGAGATCATGACCAGAGCCAAAGTCAGATATTTAACCGACTGAGCCACCCAGGTGCCCCACTGTAGGAAGTAATATTAAGAAGGTTGGCCATTGTTTACAAAAAATTTTTAATTAAAAATTAAAAAAAACAAAAAAAGAACCTTGGCCATAAAGGCACCAAAGACTTTATGATGAGGAAAAGCAGAAGAGAAAGAGGAAAGAAGGGAGGAGCAGGAAAGAACAGCTTCAACACTGACTTTTATTAAGGACCTTAAGTCCCACTCTGTGGCTTCTATGCCGTTGCTTTACTTAATTCTGCCAAAGTAGGTTTTCTTGGTTCCACTCCATAGACTGAGGAACATGCAGGTGAAGCTGTGATGATAACGGCCATCACGTGGATGTTAATGATGAGTGTTAACATTCCCCGAGCACTAACTCTAGACCAGATGTGTAGTAATGAGTGATTAAGAGCCCAAAACTTTGGAGCTAAATTATCTGTGTTCAAATGCCAAGCATCCCAACCCCATCTGTGTGACCTTGGACAAATTACTTAACCTCTCTGTGCTTCCATTCCTCATCTGTAAATGGGGATGGTGAAAATACTTATGATTCAGAGTCATAGTAAAGATTAAATAATGCACAGTTGAACAAAGTGTGGCACAGATAAAGTGCTAGGTAAATTTGACTGTGAATGGCTTACTCTTCTTAACAGTCCTGTGGAGGTCAGTACTTTGTCCCCATTTTACAGATGAGGAAACCCTGATGCAGAGAGGTTGGGTTGCACAGCTTATAGGTGACAGAACTAGGGGTTTGAGTCCAGATCTGTCTGATGTTAGAGCTAAGTTCTTACACAATGGTTTATACTATCTTCCTGCTCCAGATCATACAACATAACCTAGGCAATATTTGCATTCAGGTCTCTTTGGCTCTAAAGCCAGGGTTCTTTCTGCTGTCCCCACACAGGGACACACCAGGAGGACTGATGCTGGTGGCTGGTACTCATGGAGCACATGGTTCCCACAACATGACTAGCAATTGAGAAGAGGGTGATGATTTAGTTGGTGACATCCTTATCTTTAAATGACACCCCTAGTAAGGAAGAGAAAATTGTGGTCAGTGAATTCCAGGCCTGTGTTCACGTAGTAAGTTCAGGCTGAGGAATTAAAGTCAACAACGGAAACGTAACCTTAAGGAAAGAACACACTCATTAAGCTGCTGAAAGTCATCAACAACTTTGTCAACACTTGCCCCCTACTCATTTCTCCAAAAGAAAAGAAGGGGATCAATCTAATGAGGTGGGTACAATGAAAAAGAAGGTTGGAGGAAACAGGTTATTTTACTCTTCTCCCCAATGACTCTAAACGCAATGCTACGTTTCTAGAGAAAAGGTGGTCTCTTCAAGACAGCATGGGAAATGAAAGCATCCAGCTGAGACCCTGGACGTTGGTAAGAGGGTGAGCCAGGAGGACACACAGATGGGCCTGAGAAGGGGCAGCATGAGCAGTAGGAGAGGAACCCATGGATAGTGGTATCTCCTGAGTGCAAGTGATACAAGAGAAGCAAGAATGAGGAGCCTGGATGGAGAAAGAGGGGGCAGGGATTAGCTTCCAAAGGAGCAAGAACGGCCAAGTAAAGACCATGCTGAAGCTCAGAAGAAGCATCCCACTGGGGAGAAGGATGGACTCCCTCAAGAATGGCCTGAGGCCATTTAGCTGCAGCCAGAGGAGAAGGAGCTAATGTATCATGGATGCCCTGTGGCCCTCCCAGCCCCACACTTGGGCCATGACTCTTTCACCCATCCACACTCAGAATCAGGAGCATCACGGGGGACATAAGAGAGCTGGCAGTTCTTGGAAAATTGTTCAAGCACAGCAGAGAGAGCAAAGCAAGGAACTAAATATAGCCTGGAAACAAACATGTGGTTTACACCCAAGTTCAGCATCAGGAAGGCAGAAGGAAGGAGGAGTGCTACTCAGGTCACAAGAGCCAGAGCCCAGATGAGGCTTCTCCTGCCAAAAACCATGCAGGGATTTGCCAGTACTCCTGGGAGCACCCTGGGTGTTCCTGCTCCCACAGGTGCAGGCGCTCCTGCTGTGGGGTCTTTTCCTATGTTGCTTTTCCCCTCCCCACCTGCCTAATTCACTCTCAATCTTCCTTCAGACCTTAGGTCTAGTTTCACCTCCCTCAGGGAGCCTCCCCTGACCTCAGGACCCCCACTATTATTAGGGTGACCATGAGCCCCAACTTAGGCTTACTTCCCCAGCCTAATTAATAATAGCACCTCCTTTCACTCTCAAAAGTGTCTCAGTTTGAGCAATAAATTATGTGGTCATCCATCCTACCTATTACATATTCTCCTGGGACTAGACGCCTCTTCTTTAAAGCATTATTACAATTGAATTGTTATGTGTTTACAGAGAGATTTAATTAAGGACTCTCTCTTCCCAGAGTACTATAAATCCCATCAGCAAAGGGGTCATACCTATTTTTTAATTAAACTTTTAATTTTGAGGTAATTGTAGATTCACATACCATTATAAGAAATAACACAAAGACATCCCATGTACCCTTTGCCCAGTTCCCCCCAATGGGAACATGTTACAAAATTACAATACAGTATCAACAGTATATTGACACTGAAACAGACAAACTACAGGACGTGTCCATCACTCAAGGATCTTCATGTTGCCATATTATAGCCACACCCGCTTTCATCCTGTCTCCAACCTCCCCTGAACCCTTAGCAACCACTAGTCTGTTCTCCCTTACTGTAACTCTCATTTCAAGAATGTTCTACGTGGAATCATATAGCATATAACCTTTGGGATTGGCTTTTCTCACTCAGCCTGATTCTCTGGAGATTCATCCACATTGTTACTTGTATCAATAATTATTCTTTTCTGTTGCTGTGTAATATTCCATAGAATGGGTGTATCACAGTTTGTTTCATCCATTGAAGGACATGTGAACTGTTTCCAGTTTGGGATTATAATGAATCAAACTGCCATAAACATTCATGTCCAGGTTTTTCTGTGAATGTAAGTCTTCATCTTTCTGGGATAAATGCCTAGGAGTGCCATTGCTTGGTTCCATGGTAGGCTTATATTTAGTGTTTTAACAAACTACTACACTGTTTTCCAGAGTGGCTGTACTGTTCTACATTCCTGCCAACAGTGTGTGAGTGATCCAGCTTCTCTGAATCCCCTCCAGCATTTAGTGTTATCACTATTTTTTATTTCAGTCGATCTGGTTGAAACCTAATGATATCTCACTATGGCTTTAATTCGCATTTCCCTAAGGCTAAGGATGTGAAACATCTTATTTTTCTGTTTTTTCCTACATTTATGTTTATTAAAAGCTGGCACAAACAAACCTGTACAAAAAGTTCATCACTTTGAAATAATAATCTTGAGAGACATGACTGCCTAGGACATCCTTTTCCTCTTCCTGGGCTTTGGCCTCTTCCTGCAACAGCTTCCCTTTTCTTAGAGTTCCCCTTCGGTTCAACATCCACAAGTAGTGTATCCAGAGGTAAGCTGTCTGGCAGAATAAAATATCGAATGTTATTCCCTCGAATACTCAGTGTTTCTAGCTGTCCTGGTTCTCTGTTCTTCAAGGTCATTTTCACAGCTTTGAGATGCATATTCATGCTGACATCCATACCTGATTGTGCCGTGGATCTGTGTTCCATTCTTTAATTCAGTGGTTACGGTTTTGTGACTCAATTTCATCAAAAATCTCACTAGCTTCATCCTAGCAGCGTCGTCAGTCCTTTCCATCGGATAGTACACAAAACCCCACAACCCAGGTCTCAAAGACAAGGAGTATGAATGCCTGGAAATGGAACATCTTTTTATGTACTATTTGCCAACCATATGTCCACGTAGGTGAAATATCTCTTCATGTCTTAGACCCATTTTCTACTTGGGTTGGTTTGTTTTTCTGTTGAGTTTCGAGAGTTCTTTATATATTCTAGATACTGGTGCTTGTTGAATATGTGGTTTAAAAATATTTTCTCGCAGTCTATAGTATGTCTTTTCATCCTCTTAACAAGATCTTTCACAGAGCAGAATTTTTAAATTGTGATGAAGTCCAGTTTATCAATTTTTTTATTAATCATATTTTTGGTGTCAATAACACTTTTTGCCTAACCCGGGGTCTTGAAGATTTCTTCCTATGATTTTTTCTATAAGTTTTATAGTTTACATTTTACATTGTAGCTGATGATCCATTTCGATTTCATTTTTGTGTAGAGTATGAAACAAGTTGAGGTTCACTTTTATGACTATAGATGTCAAATTGCTCCAACACTGTTTGTTGAAAAGCTGTCTTTCCTCCAATGAATTGCTTTTGTACCTTCATCAAAAATAAGTTGGGTATATTGTTATTCCATGTCTGAGTTCTCTGTTCTGTTCCACTCGTCCATCAAATGTGCCAGTATCATACAGATTTCATTATTGCTGCTGTATATTAAGTCTTGAAATCAGGTAGATTGATTTCTTCTCCTTTATTCCTCTTTTCAAAATTGTTTTAGCTATTTTAATACTTTTGATAAAAAGCTTTAGTCTTTTGGTATAAATTTTAGAATAATCTTATCTATATTTTAAAAAATCTTGCTGGGGGGTGCCTGGGTGGCTCAATTAAGCATCCAACTCTTGATTTCAGCTCAGGTCATGATCTCAGGGTCATGAGATGGAGCCACACATTGGGATCCATGATGGACATGGAGCCTGCTTATGATTCTCTCTCCCTCTCCCTCTGCCCCCCCCCACTCTCTCTCTCTAAAAAAAAAGAAAGAAAGAAAGAAAGAAAGAAAGAAAGAAAGAAAGAAAGAAAGAAAGAAAGAAAGAAAGAAAGAAAGAAA
>NC_058408.1:130130972-130148240 GCF_002201575.2 Neomonachus schauinslandi | reverse complement strand
AAAGAAAGAAAGAAAGAAAGAAAGAAAGAAAGAAAGAAAGAAAGAAAACCTCCCTGGCATTTTGATAGAAATTATATTAACCTGTACATTAATTTGGGGAGAACTTTTTTTTTTACAGTATCAACTCTTCCAATCCATGAACACAGTATGTCTCTTTAATTATTTATCTGGTATTATATTTTAAATTTTGGTACCATGAATTCATTACTGGCACATAGAAGTACAATTGATGTTGTATGTTTATCTTGTATTCTGTTCTAGAACTCATTCTAGGATTTTTGTAAATTTCTTGGCATTTTCTATGTAAACAATTATGTCATATGCAAACAGGGACAGTTTTATTTCTTCCTTTTCAGTCCATATGCCTTTTGTTTGCTTTTCTTGCCTTACTGCACTAGCTTGAACTTCCAGTTGAATGCAACTATGTTGAAGAAAAATGGTAAGACTGTGCATCCTTGGGGAAAGAGCATTCAGTATTTCACCATTAAGTACAATGTTCCCTGTTTGTTTTTTTGTAGCACTCTTTATCCAGAAAGTTTCCCCCATTCCTGTTACTGTTTTTACCATAAATAGGTGCTAAATTTCAAATGCTTTTTCCGCATCAATTGATATGATCAGTTGATTTTTCTTCTTTAGCCTATTAATACGGATTGATGTTCTTACATTAAACCAGTCTTGCATCCCTGCAATAAACCCCAGTTGGTCATGTATAATATTCATTTTATGGGCTGCTGGATTTTATTTGCTAATATTTTGTTACAGATTTTTGTATCTATATTTATGAATGATATTGGACTGTGGTGCTTTTTTTGTACTATCCATCTGGTTTTGGTATCAGGGTAATATTAACTTCATAAAATGAACCAGGAAGTGTTCCCTCCTCTTCTATTATTTGACACAGAGTATGTAGAATTGCTTTTAATTCTTCCTTAATCTTGATAGAATTCTCCAGTAAAATCACCTGGGCTTGGAAATTTATTTGGAGGGAGTTTTTAAAATTATGAATTCAATTTCCTTAATAGTTATAGAGCTATTCAAACGATCTATTTCATACTGAATAAGTTGTGGTAGTTGGTGTTTCTCAAAAATTTGCTCTGTTTTGTTTGAGTTGTCAAATTTGTGTGCATAGAGTAGTAGTATTCCTTTATTATCCTTTGATGTCTGCATAAAAAGTAGTGCTGTCCTCCATTCCTAATTACTAACTTCTTCCTTTTTACTTTGTCAATCTTCTCTAAGGTTCTTGAAGTGAGAGGTTAAATTATTGACTTGAGGCTTTTCTATTTCTCTAATATATGCATTTAGCGCTATACATTGCCCTCTCAGCATTACTTTAGCTGTATCCCACAAATCTCGATATGTTGTGTTTTTATTTTCATCAAGTTTATTTTTTTTTTAATTTCTCGTGAGACTTCTTTGATGCATGGATTATTTAGGAGCATGTTCTTTTATTTTCATGTTTTTTTGGAGATTTTCCTAGTATCTTTCTATTATTGATTTATAGTGTGATTCCATTGTGGCAGGAGAACACATTCTATATTTCAATTTTTGATAATTAAAATATTAAATAATTTTATTAAAATAATAAAATATGAAAATATTGAGGTTTGTTTTATAGCTCAGGATATGGTCTATCTTAGCTATGTTCTGTATGTACTTGAAAACAAAGTATACGCTACTGTGGAGTATTTTATAAATATTGACTAGATCCTGTTGGTCGACAGTGTTGTTGAGTTTTTCTATGTCCTTGCTGATATTCTATCTAGTTTTATCAATTGGACAATTGCAAGGGGTGCTGAATTCTCTAATTACAGTTGTGTATTAGTCTATTTCCCCCTTCAGTTCTGTCAGTTTGTGCTTCACACATTTTGCAGCTTTATTGTTTGATACTTACACATTTAAGATTGCTATATCTTCTTGTTAGACTGACCCTTTTGTCATTATAGAATGTCTCTGTCTCTGGTAATTTTTTTTTGTCCTGAAGTCTAATTTATCTGTCATTAATATAGCTAATGTCTTTTAATTAATTTTCTTTTAATTAATGTATTCATGATATATCTTTTCCATCCTTTCATAGTTATATTTGAAGTATGATTCTTGTAGACAGCATATATGTGGGTCATGTTTGTTAATCCACTCTGCCTTTTATTTTATATATTTAGACCATTTACAGTTTATGTGATTAGTGATATATTAGTGCTTAACGCTGCCATTTTATTTTTTGTTTTCTGTTTGTTCTCTCTGTTTTTAATTTATCTGTTTGGATTTTCCTGCCTTCCTGTGAGTTACTTGAACATTGTTTAAATTCCAGTTTGGTTTCATCTATAACATTTTTGAATATATCTCTGTACAAATTTTTTAGTGCTCACTCTGGGTATTGCATTAAACATAGACAATTTATCATAGCCTGTCGGTTTTTCCTTTTGCCAGTTTGAATGAAGTATAAATATCTTATTTTTCTTTATAATTTTTATTTATAATTGCCTTAAATTTCCTATACATACATTTGGAACCATATGAGACAGTGTCATAATCTTTGCTTCAACCATCAAAAAATTTTAGAAAACTCAAGAGGAAAAGGAAAGCTTATTTTATTTACCAATATTTTGGCTTACCACATTCTTTCTTCCTTCCTGAAGTTTCGAAGTTCCTTCTTTTATCATTTCCTTCCTTTCTTTTTTAGGATACTTCCTGTAGTCATTCATTTAGGGTAGGTCTGCTGGTGACAAATCCTGTTTTTCTTCATCTGAGAATGTCTTCATTTCCCCTTCATTCTTGAAGGATATTTTCACTGGCTAAGGGATTCTGAGTTGGTATTTATTTTCAGCACTTGAAAAATGTTGTGTCACTTCTTTCTGACCTCTCTGGTTTCTGATGAGAAATACATTGTCATTTGAATTATTTTCCTCTATAGGTAATGTGTCATTTCTCTCTTGCTGCTTTCAAGATTTTTCTTTGTCTCTAGTTTTCAGAAGTTTGATTGTAATGTGTCTTGCTGTGGGTTTCTTTGTTTGTTTGAGGTTCACTCAGCTTCTTGAATATGTAGGTATGTCTTTTGACAAATTTGAAAAGTTTTCGGCCATTATCTCTTTTAGCACTTTTCTTTCCCCATCTTTTTTCTCCTCTCCTGTGAGTCCCAGGATGTGAATGTTAGATCTTTTGTTACAGTCCCACAAACCCCGGAGACTTTGTTCTTTTTTATTTTTTCAATCTATTTTCTGTTGTTCAGATTGGATGATTTCTACTTTTCTATCTTCTTCAAGTTACATTATTTTTTTCTGTTCCCTCTATTCTATTGAATTGGTCCTTTGAGATTTTTATTTTTAGTTACTGTTTTTCAGTTCTAAAATTTCCATTCAGTTCTTCTTTATATCTTTTATTTCCTTGCTGAAACTTTCTATATTTCCATTTGTTTCCAACTTATTTTTAATTGATTACTGAAGTATTTTTATAATGGCTGCTCTAAAATTTTTATCAGATAATTCTGATTTATCTGCCACCTCTATGCTGGTATCTGTTGTCTTTGTACATTCAGTATAAGATTTCCTGGTTCTTTGTATGACGAGTGGTTTTTTACTGAAACCTGGATATTGTATTATGTTTTGGGACTCTGGATCTCCTCTGAACCTCTGTTTTAGCTGGCTTCTGATATAGCCCTGGTGGGGGAAAAGGTGGGGGTATTACCTTGGTGCTGCCAGGTAGAGGTTTAAGTTCACATTCCCTACTTGGCCTCCATTGGTACCTGAGGGGTGGGGCTGGGGCAAGGGTGGGAGCTTCCTGTTCCCCCCAAACCTCCACTGATACCTCTCTAGCTGGAAGGGTTAGAGCTTGTCTCATTACCGCTTCCCATGTGGCTTCCACTGATATAAAAGCATGGGGGAGGGGGCTGGCTTCATTACCATGGGCAGAGGTAAAAATCCTGACTCTCCACTAGGCCTCTTCTGATATCACTCAAGCAGGACGCCACAGGGGTGCCTTATGGCTGCTGTGTGGGGGGCAGAAGTGGTTTCCACTGACATGACAGGTAGAGATGGGGGAGCCTCATGACCACCTAGAGCAGATGGAAGTCTTGGCTTCCTACATGGCCTTTTCTGACACTATTCCTGCAGGGGTTGGAACACCTTGTTACAGCCTCAAGAGGGTAGGAGTCTAGGGTCCCCATTGAGCATTTGCAGGCATGGGTGGAAGTGAGGCCAGAGTTTTTTCTGTGGTATTTGGCTGGAGTAAAGCTGTTATAGTCTAAAAGTTCTCTGTCTTGCCAAGCTGCCCCTTTTCTAGTCCTGTGGCTAGGGATAGCAGGATTTGCATTGTCTGTGTGTACATAGGCATTTCCAAGTAGATGGCTTCTTCATCTCCAAGTCTGGGATACCTGAGGCAAAACAAAACAAAACAAAAACAAAAAAATAAAACCAAGAACCAGAAACAAAAACAGAATTCACATGTTATTCCTTGGGTCCCAAGGTCTCTAACTGATCTGCCATCTTCTGCCCACCTTTCAGAGTCTTCTTATGTTTGTTTTACATACAATGTTTAGGGGTTTTGTTGTACATAGCAGCAGGAGGTATGAGGAAGAAAGTACATCTGCTCCATCTTCTCAGAAGTTGATCACACCTTCTTTTTTGTTCATCATTGTATCTTCAACACCAAACTCAGTTTCTGGCACCTTGTAGTTGTTTAATGATTGTATGAATACAACCCAATCCACATTCTCCAGAGTTTTAAGTAAGCCCCTCCCACATGGAAGCTTCTGGTGGGTCTACACTCTCTCAGGCTGTAAGGAAACCTCTTTAAGAAGTAAGTGACCTTTCATTTTCTGTAGTAAGCACATCTCTGAAGGACTGTGTGTCTGTAAAACTGAGATAATCATAGAACCAACCTTATAGGTTATGGTAAGGATTAAATAAGGAATCCACATAAATGCCTCTGTCAAACTGTAAGCTCTCAATAAATACTATTATTGTGCGAAAAACTGAATTTTTGTCAGTTAGATTGCATTTTTTTACTGATTTGCCTTATCGTTTTAGAGGTGATGTCATTTCATTTCTGCTTCATTTTCAACCCAGCAATGGTCCCCAATGCTTGGTTTCCCAGCCTTCCTCCCAGCCTTTGCGACATGCCGTCGGTAATCTACAAATGGACTGTCTCTGTTGCCAGGGGTCTTTAGAATTCATTGAATTCTGGTGTTCCTTCTTTCATCCATCCCTTACATCACCCCCTAATTGTTCCATTTCATAACCTCACATATTGGTGTCTTTAAATTCTGCATGTGTGGAGTTGAGCGTAATTAGCTCTTCGCATGCCAGCTTTTATAAAGGTTTTCCACTGGGTCATCATAGGTGGCCCCATTATAATAATACCCAGTTTTTCTGTTGATAACAATAATAACAATAGTTGCTGCTTATGGAACATTGATTATATCCCAGAACCTTTTTTTCAGAGCTTTACCAGCATTTTCTCAATTCATCCTCATGAAAGAATGGGGATATAAGCTCTCCTAAAATGAGAAAACTGAGGTTTAGAGAGGTAAGTAACTTGCCTAAGTTTAGAGGGCTGCTAAGTGCTGGAACCAGCACCCAGCCCAGGTCTGCCTGTGGCCCAGCCTAAGTGCTCTTGCCTGGAAAGCAGGGCCACCTTCTCAAGCAACAACCACCACTGTACAAATCAATGATGTTTTCTTAGAGGCTCCCTTTCCCAGAGGTAAAGCAGTTTAAATCCTGAGCAAACCTGACTCAAAGAAATAAAAAATTCAAACAGGCTAACAGGAGGAGGTCTGAGTTCTGCTTAATTGACCCAGTATAATTATTTCCATTGAATTGCTCTACATCTGGGGATGCATATTTACTAAGCAGACTGGCCCAGTGGTTCCCTTCAGCACCTGCTTTAAGATGGAAGAAGTTAATTGCATGGGAAGTTCTCATCTAAATCACTGAGTTCCTTATTCCCGCCAATGCCAGAAATACACGTGCGTGCACACACACAGTGCCTTGTGCCAAAAGGACTTTGCTAGAACATGGACTTGCCCATTAGCTCAGATGCTGCTTCTGAATGACACAGCTCAGCCCACTTTGAGGCTCTCATAGCACAGTTATTCCAAACAGCTGTAACAGGGCCCTCTGCATCGCAGAGAGAAGAGACCAGTAAGCGGTATGGTCTCTGGACCCCCCAAAACAAAGACATCCCCCCTTCCCCACCACCAAACCAGCAACAGGATGCAGGGAAAATGTGCTTGGCAAAGTTGCCTTTTTTCCCTCTTTGTAAACACAGGGAGAAGATAAATTACAGCTTCTGTTAGTAACATAATTACTTTAATTAAAATTTAGGGGGTTGGAAAAGCCAATTCTGAATGTCAGATTTCCAGTGATGTGTGTTAAGCCAGGGAGAATGGAAATACAGCCCTGTAAATAATTAGCATATTATAACCGGAGCAGTGTGTGTGTTCTATTCACTTAGAACTGGAACAGCAATTAGATGATAACCAGGATTCCATTCCCTTGCCTCTCCCTCATTGCACACACAGGTAATAAGACTATGGTGGCTTTTCCCTTCCTTCATCCAAGCAATAGTCAACCTCCAAGGCCCTTCGCAGATTCTTCCTGGAACTCTTTGCTGAAGACTGTCCCACAGAGATCCATCCTTCCTAATCAGC
Organism: Neomonachus schauinslandi; assembly: GCF_002201575.2. Taxonomy (NCBI): domain Eukaryota; kingdom Metazoa; phylum Chordata; class Mammalia; order Carnivora; family Phocidae; genus Neomonachus; species Neomonachus schauinslandi. Next base: position 130,141,597 of record NC_058408.1, on the reverse strand, counting down.
CCTATACTTGTTTTCTGCGCCATGCCTTTTTCCTCTTAATTGGGCCGATTTCAGCTTTGTACTATAGCCTGTCATATACAGCCCTCTAATTGTGTCGTGTTTCCCTAACAAGATTATAAGCTCTCAGGATGCACTGAACATGTCATTTGAAAGCACAGACATTTAGAGCTGGAAGGATCTCAGAGACTACACTGCACATGAAAAAAACAGGTCACAGAGCTATCTGGGGGCTGAGCTAGGTTCAAGAAGTCTAACTCCAGTTCCATGTGGGTTCCAACTCCTCCCTGGCTCAGTGGCATATCGGTTCCATCCAGTATCACCCTGGTCAGGTATAATGGAAAGGGGGGGAGGCCTTTCCTTAGACAACCACCACCCCTTTAAGCTGCATTCTAGGGGGCTTGTCCCATTGAATGGGGTGTAAAAAGGCAGGTTAGACAGGGGGCGGTGGGGGACGGATTCCTGGTCCAGAACATTATGCTTATGGCTGTCAGACTGCACGGCTCCTGTCCTTTGGCTAAGGGGGAGAGTCTACTCCCTTATGGACAAGAGACAGGCCAGGCTGGCCCAAATTCTCTGTAACTCTCTGATCTGGCAAAGGACTGGGCTTGTCCTGAAGAAGCTCCCCCAGCTCCTTCCCCTTCTCCTTTCCTATTTGAGGTGTCAGGTTTCCCAGAAGCAGATGGAGTGGTTTCCAAAGGCAGTACTTCCAAGAAAGTGGGGGAAACGAGAGAAGCGGGGAGAAGCCAAGGGTGCAATTTCACGAAAGTTCCATGGAGGATAGCTTCGCCCTGATCCCTCAGGGGTGCTATGGAGTGTAAGTTACCCCTCAGGGTTGTCCCAACCAGAGAACAGAGGGTTTGGCCCTCATGATCCCAATTCTTTAGGCATTGGCCAAGGACCAACTGGAGGGGACATAAGTTCTCTTCTCTTTCCTCATATGATTGGGCAGAGCAAGCTCCGGGTGGGCAAGAGCAGGTCTCTGAAAAGCCACAGGTGCTGACTGTTAGAAGCTCTGGAACACTAACAGGGGGACCTGGGCAGAGCACCAACATTGTTAGTAGTACTGGGACATTTTTATTCCATCAACAAAAACTCAAAAACGTAATAATTTGACCTTTTGTTTTCTGGTTCCATAAAGGGAGGACTTGTATGTAGTTATTGGACCAGAGGTGGTGAGGAGCAGGCAGGGTTTCCATGAGGGGAAGACCCTCGGGGCACAGGTAAAGGAATGTGGTAGTTTAAGGAGGAGGGCATTCCGATCAACATGTTGAAATATCCTGCCACCTACACTTAGCATGCATAGTGAGGTAGGAGTCACTAGGAAGGCTGACTGACAGACTGCCAGGAACTTCCTCAGGTGCCATTTACCTTGGTTCACCAGGAGGTGGTGGAGCGTATTGTTTAAGAACACACACTGGTTTCAACACTCAGCCCTACGACTAACCAACTATAGGTCCCTGGACAAATTACTTTACCTGTGTAAAAATGGGGAATGATAAGAATTATCTTGTGGATTTGTTGTGAGGAATAAATGAGGGGTGTGTGTGTGTGTGTGTGTGAGAGAGAGAGAGAGAGAGAGATTTAGCAAAGCCATTGAATATAGTAAGTCCTTGCATCAAAGGAAACTTTTCCTTTTCCAAAGGAAACCACAACATTAGCTCCCACCCCACATGCTCTTTAAAACCGTGACATTTTCCCATCTAGACTTTCCCAACTAGACTCCCCTTTGGGAAGTCTGGATGGGCCTGTAACTCTCCTGTAACAAATAGCAGGTAAATGAAACTGATGTAATTTCTGAAGCAAGATCAGAAAAGTTGAGAGCACTTCCAACTGGTTCACTGAGAATCTTGCTTTTGGAGCCCTGAGGATGCCATATTGTGAGGAAGCTCCAAATAGCTCACATGGAGAGAACAAGTGGAGAAGTCCTGAGTCTACATGAAGACAGAGAGATGCCAGTCAACCCCCAGCTGTTCTAGTCATTGACCACAATCCAAGCCAGAACTGCTCAGCTAAGTCTTCCCAAATTCCTGATCCACAGAAACAGTCAGGGGTGGGGGGGGGGGTGCAAAATGATTGTTTTTGATTTAAGCCACTAGGTGGTTATTTGTTACACAGCAACAGATAACTGAAATGGTGCCTTGTAAATGCTAGGCATTGATATTGTCCTTCACCATAGCACTAGGATATCATCCACAGCCTTGTAGGTTCTGAAATGTGATTTTGTTTTATTCCAGGGAGAGGGACTCACCATCTCAGGGATGGACTGTCACTAATCAAGGTGACAAGGGACTGAGGTACAGCCCAGATTGCCAATTTACCACCATCACGGAACTGCAAGGTGTTTAAATATTCTGCCCTCAGGCCAGATTATTTCTTTCATGTAAGAAATTTACTTTGGAAACTAAATAATCAGATTGTCTGATGAGCATAAAGTGAGAGTAAGGGAAATTAGTTGTCCAACTCAAATGATCCTACAATATCAGGTCAAGGTGACACATGGTGTTATCTCCCTGGAAAGAACCCACCAGCTGCAGGATGCAACAGCCCAGACTTTGGGCCAAGATACCATCTCCTTCAAATGTCCTTGGATGGACACTGACAGCATTGATCCTTCTGTTTTCCTTTTTTCCAGCTTCAATAAAGACCAGTTCCCCTTCTGAGTGGTACATCACTTCTTTTTTTTTTTTTTTAAGATTTTATTTATTTTTTGACAGAGAGAGACACAGAGAGAGAGGGAACACAAGCAGGAGGAGTGGGAGAGGGAGAAGCAGGCTTCCCGCGGAGCAAGGAGCCCGATGTGGGACTCGATCCCAGGACCCTGGGATCATGACCTGAGCCGAAGGCAGACGCTTAACGACTGAGCCACCCAGGCACCCGGTACATCACTTCTTCAGTCCAGCATATAGTAATAGTATTCTGTGAAAAAATGTTTCATAATGTTGTATGAAAAATGTCATATAAATTCAAGAAATACTACATCCAACAAAGTGAAAAAAGGGCTCATTAGTATAAGACTTCTCAGAACCTTAATATGCTCATTTATGATGCAAACCATCCAGAGGAAGATATAATAAGACAGTGGATTCTTCCATGCACACATGCTTCCCCACCAGCCCCAGATTACAGTGTGATTAATGCTATTTTAAAAACAGCTTCCATCTATATATATATACGATGGAATATTATGCAGCCATCAAAAGGAATGAAATCTTGCCATTTGCAACAACGTGGATGGAACTGGAGGGTATTATGCTGAGCGAAATAAGTCGATCAGAGAAAGACATGTATCATATGACCTCACTGATATGAGGAATTCTTAATCTCAGGAAACAAACTGAGGGTTGCTGGAGTGGTGGGGGGTGGGAGGGATGGGTGGCTGGGTGATAGACATTGGGGAGGGTATGTGCTATGGTAAGCACTGTGAATTGTGTAAGACTGTTGAATCACAGACCTGTACCTCTGAAACAAATAATTATATGTTAAAAAAAAAAGAAGATAGCAGGAAGGGAAGAATGAAGGGGAAGGAAATTGGAGGGGGAGATGAACCATGAGAGACTATGGACTGAGAAACAAACTGAGGGTTCTAGAGGGGAGGGGGGTGGGGGGATGGGTTAGCCTGCTGATGGGTATTAAAGAGGGCACATACTGCATGGAGCACTGGGTGTTATACGCAAACAATGAATCATGGAACACTACATCAAAAACTAATGATGTAATGTATGGTGATTAACATAACATAATAATAATAATAATAATAATAAAAACAGCTTCCATTAAGTTACGCTTTGAACCAGGAATCATTCTGACCACTTAAGTTGTCTTTATATGTGACTTTGCTGGCCCATTAGGTTGGTTTTGTAATTTAATTATCAGAAGATTCTTCTCATTTGCCTTTTGTCCAAATTCTCCTGAGGGGTGTTACTCTGCTGCTCTTAAAGAGTTCTGGATATCGGATGGGGGGAGCAGGGGTAGGGGTTATATACACAGTAATTTAGTGAAGGTGCGAGGATAGAGATCCAAAGCATTGTGATACCTACTGGAAATAACAGAAATTACTTTGGAGAGAGGCAGCATTCAAGGTGGGTTTTGAAGATAGAATAGGAAGTTCAAAGGTTCAAAGGCAGAGGTAAAGAAAAGGACACCTCAGGCTGAAGGAGCAGGTTGAGCTGAAGCCTGGAGAGAAGCAGGGAATGGATATTTGGGAAGTTTGGTGGAGCACATGATGGTGGAGGGATGAAGCTGGTGATGCAGAAGGGGTCTAGAAAGCTCTATTAAAGAAACTGGGCTTTATATGAAGGTGTAGGGATCCAGAGATGGACTGTAAAAAAACTGAGTATGAACAGGTTAGTCTCCCAGGAGCTGGGAAAAGAATTGAGACTAGTGTATGGAATGCACTGGAAAAGTAAAATATGGAAAGTCACTTAGGAAGTTACCACAATATCCCGTAGGAACATCAGCTGATGCTCAGATATATGTGGTGGCTCCATAATGTTCTTTATACTTCTCCATGCAAAGGAGACAGACTATTAGAACATCTGCTGTTAAGAAAAAAAACATCCTGATCCCTGTGCTTAGGGCTTTTTGAAAAATCATCACCAGATCATTTTAGGCATGCAACTTCACACAATGACAAAACAAAGAGAAAGTGCTCCTTGGTGACAGCACATAAGCAAACCAAATAAATCCAGCTCTGCAGGTAGAAGAATGGGATTCATCCCAGCTCTTGATACAGGGAGATGTGAAGATACAGCCAGACAGCCCCAAGGCTAATATATAACACTGGATGTCTCGTCTCTTAATCAATACTCTGTTCTGAACTCTCGCCTGTATCACCAGAGGATATTCAGTTCTGTAATCCTGGGGGCCTTCCTTTACGTGCTGTTCAGAAGTTCCAGGGTTCTTGTACATCTTAAATTTTCAGGCGAAAATCCCCTTGTCTTCAGTCCTCACAATTACAACTGGGTGATCCTGGTCTAAGCTAGTCTGGTCATCTGGGTGACAGATCCAAGACTGAGCCCAGGGCTCTTCCAACACGATGACCAAGGGCACAGTCTCCAGTCTCCCAGGCATCCCTAAGCTACCTCGCAGCAGTCCCAATGTGGGGAGTCGGCCTCTTCCCCTCACAAGACCCACAGAAGCCAGTCCTCTCCAAGGCTCAGAGAATCTCAACTCAGCTTCCCCTCCAGCTGCCTCTGCCTCTCCCCTTCAGAAACCCTGATCTAGCCCAGGAGTCAGAGACTCAACTACCTAGGAAGCCCAGCAGGTAGTGAAATGAATGGTACCTACCAGACGGAAGATGACAAAACAGTAGAGGATACAAGTCTGGGTCAGGAAGACAAGGAGTGGTAGGGACCGTGGCCAATGAGACACACATGCCTTCTGAAGGGGACACACCCATTGCAGCAACTGCAGATGTGGAGCTAATACTGACTAAGCACTCAATTTTCCGGAAAATGCCTGAAATCTGGGTTTAGATGTAGAATCTCTCCATTTAAAAGATTTTAACAACCATCAAACTTAAAAACTCTGTACTGACTAATCCTGTTCAGACTCTACCAGACACATCACTGAGTTGGCCCTTGGCTGTGCTTCTGTGAGGAACAACTGGTCTGGCGTTTCCCATTCACAAAGCCTGGGCTTTCAGAAGCAAAGGAAAAGTCTGCTGTAGCCTGGCAACACAGAAGTTCCTGAGGCAAAGGAGTTCAGAGGTTTGTCTGTGTTCTATATTCTTGGACAAGCTTTTGAAACCTATGTTGTAGCTTATAACGACAACATAAAGCACAAATTGAAATCTCAATATGGATTCCCACCACAACTGCCTTTCCAGAACAGCCATGGATCTGGTAAAATGCCTGTGGGTGGCCATAACCTCGCAAGGCTTCCTGGAGGAGGGAGGATTATGGCCAGCACTGACATTCAGTTAGAACACAGGAGTTTGATTGTGTCAGCTGTTAAAATACTAAAATACAGGATTCTCTCTCTTGTCCCAAACCCTCACTATCCAAAGCTCTGAAACCACAGACATTCAGACAATTCAGTTCTCATTATCTGAACTTACTACCTAAATGCACACTGTTCAAATCTGTACCCAAACTAAGTACTCAGAGCTGTAGCTTTGAGCTTTATTTTCTTGGGCTTACCCATCAGGTGGCAACGCACACATAGGGTGAGTAGAAAGGAGAGCAAGGTCTGGTGATACTGTTGAGCAGCTTCCCCATAGGGTAGCCCTAGGGAGAGGCAAATCCAGTAGGATCCTCAACAGAATAATAGAAGGGTCAGCCACTATGATCTGCCCTTGAGCTTACGGAGAATGACTCTAACCCCTCCAAAGATTCCCTTCTTAGTTGTCTTCTGTTGATCTCATGCCATGCTTGGGGCTCAGGGGGCTTTTGTAAGGCACACTGTGGTCCCAACAGTACAGATACACCCCCCAGATCTTCACTCTCCAGGCAGAAGGGCTGGGAAGTAGCAAGCAGAACTCATCTGATTAAGGAACAATTGACAATACTCTCTCTCCCTACCTTTCCAGTTTGGAGGGAAATCTCCACACTCCCCACTGCTTCTCCAAGATATGTCACACCAGTGAATCATCCCATTTTCTTTTAATTCCCTCCTTTGCAAACTCCTTCTCCCCATCCCTCCCCGCCATTCTTTGGTCCCTGGTAGTCTAGTAGTCCTATGATCAGAATCAGCAAATATGAGTTTCCTTTTCCTCAAAGCAGAAAGGCATCAATTCCTCTTACTGCAACAAAGAAAAGTACTAATAACAAAGCTGTTAATGTGTCACGTGAAAACAGCCCCAGTCTTCACATCTTGCTACAAGCAGTGTGTCACTTATTTGCTGCATTGGTCTCAGATACATTCCTTTCCTTTGCCCTGAAAGCTGCACTTCCCTGACTGCCTTGCTAGCTGCCTTCTGGTTTAGCCAGTGAGAGATCATGTTGGGAGATTGGAGGGCAAAAAAAGGGGAAATTAAGGTATTGCTCCCCCTTCTTTCTGCTTTGATTGGCATCCCTTCTCTGGTTACAGTTCACATCAGACAGTCTTTTTCATAGATCCAGTTCCTGCGGGGCAGCCCCTGGTGCTCTAAGTCCGGCTAGATGGCCCCAGCATCCCGAATCTGATCACACCATCTCCTCCCTTTATTCCCTGTACCTTAGAGCTTGTAGAGGCTTCCTGCTTTGTTAATATCTGGGCTGCCTCATGGTCCCATTTGGCTCCTGAGATCTCCCAACATCTTTGTAATCAATTCCTCATATTAAATTCCTTCTATGGGACTACCTGTTTTTCTGACTGGATACTGACTGTTTCAAAGAGGCCATCTCATCATCAGAGCACCAGCCTCTGGACTTCTATTCTTGGTTGCACTTTAGGAGGGCAGAGTCAAACCACTGAGAGAAGGACCACAATGCATTAGCAGGATGTCATCCCTAAGATGCCAACTCTGCCAAGGCCACCACAACCTAGGAGCCCATCTTTTCTAATGTGTATCAGAGTCCTATTGTGACAAATTTATTTTAGTTGAAAGTAAAAAAATCTCCTTTTGTTTAAAGGTCAGATGATAGGAAGTGTTGTATTTGCTTTCAGGAAATTCACAAGATGAAAAATAACTCACATACTCTGGAGGAAAAGAAACTGGTCAAATATTAGAACGCAATTCCAATCCCTTACCAGTCATGAAGGTACAGGTTGGACCTAAAGGTCTTCATCCTGAGGTATCTCTCAGTTTGGAGATTAAAAATAAATTTTTTCAGGGGGCGGAGCAAGATGGCGAAGGAGTAGGAGACCTGGATTTCGTCTGGTCTCAGGAATTCAGCTGGATAGGGATCAAACCATTCTGAACACCTACAAACTCAGCAGGAGATCGAAGAAAAGAAGAGCAACAACTCTCTCATCAGAAAAGCGACCACTTTCTGGAAGGTAGGACGTGCGGAGAAGTGAATCCGAGGCGATATTCGGGAGGATAGACGGCGGGGGAGGGGCCTCCGTCGGCCGCTTCTGGCAAGTGATAGAACCACGGAGCACAAAATCGGAACTTTTAAAAGTCTGCTCTGCTAAGGGACGTCACTCTGGTGGCTAAGCGGGGGGTGGAACCCTCCGGGACAGTGTGGTCTCAGGACCCACGGGTCACAGAAAGACCAGGGGTGCCTGAGTGTGGCAGAACTCCCAGGTATCCGAGCAGGGAAGCCGGCTGCAGAGGCGGAGCCCAGGCGTGGGCTCTCAGCTCGGGGTTGCCATAAACCGTGATCCGTGGCACAGTCGGGCCACTGCTCCTCCAGCAGGGACCCAACAAGCGGCAGATCCGGGGAGACTCACCTTCCTCCCCCGGGAGGAGCCGCACGGGAGTGCACCGCAGGGATCTGGCTGGGTTTGGAGACTCCACCCGGGGTCGGGTGCCAGAGATAGAAACGCTCGGTCACAGGCCGGGTGAGCACGGAGTGTGGCCAGAGACCGGGGAGACGGGACTGACTGACTGCTTTTCTCTGGGGGCTCACTGAGAAGCGGGGCCCCGAGTTCTCGGCTCCTCCGCGGCGGAGATTGGGAGGCCGCCATTTTCAGTCTCCGCCTCCAAAGCTGTACGGAAAGCTCGCAGGGAAAAAAAGCCCCGGAGAGCAAACCCCAGCAGATTACTTAGCTGGGAGGGGGCAAGGGCGGGGCAATTCTGCCTCTGGCAAAGACATTTGGAAACCACGGCAACAGGCCCCTCCCCAGAAGATCAGCGAGAACAGCCAGCCAAGACCAAGTTTACCCATCAATGAGAACGGCAGAACTCCAGCTCTAGGGGACTACTGCACATAGAATTCATGGCTTTTTTACCATGATTCTGTAGTCTTTCAAAGTTAATTTTTTTTTGAACTGTCTTTTTTTCTTTTTTTTCTTTTTGAATTTTTCTTTTTCCCTTTTTCAACCAACATCTTATCAATCCCTTTTTTTAAAAAAAAAAACATTTTTATTTTTCATTTTTAGAGTCATATTCTATCCCTTCATAGTAGTTACCCGTATTTTTGGCTTATATATATAAGTTGTTCTCTCTTTAAAATTTTGAGATAGTTTCTTCTAACAGATCAAAATATACCCTAAATCTCTAGTATATGGTGTTTTCTATTCCCCTGCCTGATCACATCCTCTCCCTTTTTTTTTCTTTTTTTAAATCCTCTTCTTTCTGTTTTCAAACAACTTCTTATCAATTCCTTTTATAAAATTTTTTATAATTTCCATCTTTACAGTCATATTCCATCCCTTCATCATATCAATCCTTATTTTTGTACATATATAAGTTTTTCTTTCTTTAAAATTTTGGGAGGCACTTTCTTCTAAAAGACCAAAATACACCCCAAATCTAGTGTGTGGCACTGATCTATATACCAGCCTGATCATATTTGATCACATTCTGGTTTTTTTGTTGTTGTTGTTTTGTTTTGTTTGTTTTTGTTTTTATCTTTATCTTTTTCTTTTTTTCTTTTTCTTTTTTCTCTCTTTCCCTTTCTTTTCCCACTGCTTCAGGTTTTTTCTGATTTGTTTAGAGTATATTTTCTGGGGACGTTGTTACTCTGCTAGCATTTTGTTCTCTCATTAATCTATTCTCCTCTGCACAAAATGACAAGATGGAAAAAATCACCTCAACAAAAAGAACAAGAGGTAGTACCGACTGCCAGGGACCTACTCAATACGGACATTAGTACGATGTCAGATCTAGAGTTCAGAATCATCACTTTAAAGATACTAGCTGGGCTTGAAAAAAATATGGAAGTTATTAGAGAAACCCTTTCTGGAGAAGTAAAAGAACTAAAATCCAACCAAGTAGAAATCAAAAAGGCTATTAATGAGGTGCAATCAAAAATGGGGGTGCTAACTGCTAGAATAAATGAGGCAGAAGAGAGAATCAGTAATATAGAAGATGAAATGATGGAAAATAAAGAAGCTGAGAAAAAGAGAGATAAACAACTACTGGATCACGAGGGCAGAATTCGAGAGATAAGCGATACCATAAGACGAAACAACATTAGAATAATTGGGATGCCAGAAGAAGAAGAAAGAGAGAGAGGGGCAGAAGGTATAATGGAGCAAATTATAGCAGAGAACTTCCCTAATTTGGGGAAGGAAACAGGCATGAAAATCCAGGAAGCACAGAGAACCCCTCTCAAAATCAATAAAAATAGGTCAACACCCCGACATCTAATAGTAAAACTTACGAGTCTCATAGACAAAGAGAAAATCCTGAAAGCAGCTCGGGAGAAGAGATATGTAACCTACAAGGGTAGAAACATTAGATTGGCAACAGACCTATCCACAGAGACCTGGCAGGCCAGAAAGGACTGGCAGGATATATTCAGAGCACTAAATGAGAAAAATATGCAGCCAAGAATACTATATCCAGCTAGGCTGTCATTGAAAATTGAAGGAGAGATAAAAAGCTTCCAGGACAAACAAAAACTAAAGGAATTTGCAAACACAAAACCAGCCCTACAGGAAATCTTGAAAGGGGTCCTCTAAGCAAAGAGAGAGCCTAAAAGCAACATAGACCAGAAAGGAACACAGACAATATACAGTAACAGTCACCTTACAGGCAATACAATGGCACTAAATTCCTATCTTTCAATAGTTACCCTGAATGTAAATGGGCT
>NC_058408.1:130046711-130125972 GCF_002201575.2 Neomonachus schauinslandi | reverse complement strand
GGGATTAACATAAGAATAAAAAAAAAAGATAAAATCCTTAAAAAAAAATAAATAAAAAATAAAAAATAAATTTTTTCAGACTAAGTTTTTTATTATTGTTGTTTCTCTTTGTCAACCGCTGGTAAAAAAAAAATGGAAATAATTAATTTCTTCAAAAAATACTTAATTAAAAACTTGTCATGATTATGTGTTTTTCTGCTTATCCAGCATCCTTCCTTAATTCTCCTGATAATGAAACTCAGACTTTACTCTGGAGGAAGTACCAGTGTCACACTCTCCCAACTGTCCCTTAGGTAGAGCTGATTACGCCCCAAGCACCGTGGGTAGTCACATGACTCAGGTAAGTCCAATTGGAGCACCACATGCTCATGACCATGGTGATGGATTGGCTCAGGAATAGGCACATGACCTAATCCAAGCCAATCAGGTCAAACAGAGCTAACCCTGAGACTCTTTGCTTGAGCAACCAAGAAAGGAATGTCCTTTTTCTCACAGCTCAGGGCTGTGAAGATGCAGACTTTGAGCTCCCACATGGAGGGAGACTGCCACAGAGTGAAATCAGAGAGAAATGCAATGAGGAGAGATGAGAGAGAAAGAATCCAGGTCCTGAAGGCATAATTTAGATCTTTTTATCTAGCTGTATCTGAAGTTTTCCTGCTGTTGGATCGTCTATATATATTTTATGGGTTTTTTTGGCTTAAGGATGTTTAAGTTTGATTTCTATCCCTTGCAACCAAGAGTTCTGATTAATATACCTATAACAAGTAAAGCATTGCATTAGGCAGTGTGGAGGATCATAAGATGAGCAAGCTATCAGGTAGTTTACAAAGGAAAGAAATGGATCCATTACTTGAAGCAGATGATGTAATGAGAATAGCAGATAGAAAGCACAACTAGTCCACTTCTCTTTTGCCTCCTTTATTTCAGGAAAACTAATCTTCATACGGAGAGGATAGAACAAATGTTTTTTCAGGGCTCAGAAATCGGAGATAAATGAGGAGAAAGAAGAAAGCTCATCACTGCTTTGACGAGTCCAAATCACTTTTCCCAACTGAGACATGGTGAAGTTGCTTCCAGGACTTAAAGATGAGAATGCTGAGCCACTGGGGGTACTCTCTGAAGGACTGTGGGGAACTGCAAGGTAATCTGGATTTTTAAAAATGGATTTTATTATTTACAGTCTAATGAGTTGTATTTAATCCTTGGAAAATTAAATAGTTGGTTTTTGAACACAGAAAAATGTGTTCATTTTTCAATTAAATATTTTTTGAAGGAACTAATTAATCCCATTTTTTCCCACCAGCAATTGCATATGACAGAGAGAAACAACAGTAACAAAAAAAAACAAAAAAACTAAATCTGAAAAAGAAATTATTTTTAATCTCCAAATTGAGAGATATCTCAAGATGAGACCTTTAGGTCCAACCCATACACTCATGAATTGTAAGAGATTTGAACTGGATTTTAGTAGTTGATGAATTTCTTTTTCTCCAGAATAACATGGGCTCTATGAACAAGTTACACCAAACCACTCCAATCTCCTTTCTTTAATAAAATGATAATATGGGCATAAATAGGACCATAGCAGACATAATTAATCCAAATGGTAAAGTGGTTGGCAGTCTTTTTTTTTTTTTTTGTCTGTTTTTGAAAATTCTTGTTTTCAAATGAGGAAACAAGCCATATGATAGTACAGATAACATAATTAATTATCAAAGCCAAAGAGTGTTTGATCAATGGAGTAATGGAAACGTAGAGAGTGGCCTCCAAGGGAATGCTCTGAGGATCTATCCTATTTAAAATGATATATCAGTGATTTTCATATTATTGATTTTAAAATCATATAAACCTGCAAGAGATTGGTTGATAAAATCAGGACTTAAAAGATCATAACAGGCTACAGTAATTTACCCTAAAAGCGACAAGATAACTTTTAATAAAAAAGGTAGTCCTACACTTAAGTTAAAAAAAAAAAGAACAGAATTACACAAGTACAGAATGGAGAAGACCTGGCTTAACTGCATTTCATTCAAAAAAAGATGTAGGTGACTCACAAAGTACAGTATGTCACCATCACTATAGTTGATAATATTGAAGGAATTCCCTGACATGGGGAAAATCCTCGTAACATTTTCTTCAGTGGATAAAAACCAGTTTACTGAAAAGACACACACACACACACAGATATTAATAGAAAAAGGATTCAAAAGGTAGTAGCAGTTAACTCCCAGTGGTGAAAATATAGGTGATCTTATTTTCTTCTTTGTGTTGTTTCAGATTTTATACATTTGCTGCAATTACTTTTTATAATAAAAATGTCATTTTAGTTCAATATGGATCAACAATGTAACATGGCTGATAAAAAGGAATGCAGTCTTAAGTTGCATACATAGAATTACATTTCCCAGAAGAGAGATATTGATCAGTTCCCTGCGCTCTGTATGGGGACAGCCGTATCTGGGATAATGAATCAAGTCCTGGACGTCATGTCTGAAAGGAGCACTTTGACAATCTGGATTCACATGGGGTTTGGGAAGGGTGTAAGTGACCTGAAGGTTAAAGAGACTTGCAAGGATGGCCTATAAAGAAAAAAGGTAATGGAGATATGTTTGCTTTCATTATAAAAATGAAGTGTTCCCATATGGAAGGAATAGCAGATTTGTGGCAGATTAAAGATGGCCCCGAACTCTTCGATCCTTGTGCCATTGAGAGATGGGAATCTATGTCCCCTCCCTTTAAATGCAGACGGTTTCTGTGACTGCTTTGATCAACAGAAAATGGCAGAGTGACACTATGCCTGTTTCCAGGCCCAGACCTTAAGAGATTGGCAGCTTCCGGGGCGCCTGGGTGGCTCAGTCGGTTAAGCGTCTGCCTTCGGCTCAGGTCACGATCCCAGGGTCCTGGGATCGAGCCCCGCGTCGGGCTCCCTGGTCAGCGGGGAGCCTGCTTCTCCCTCTGCCCCTCCCCCTGCTTGTGCTTGCTCTCTCCCTCTCTCCCCCTCTCTCTCTGTGTCAAATAAATAAAAAAATCTTAAAAAAAAAAAAAAAAAAAGAGATTGGCAGCTTCCTCTTCCTGTCTTCTGGCGAAGCCGGTAGCCTTGTGAGAAGTATGCCTTCACTATGACCACCAGGCACGAGGAAGCCCAAGCTAGCCATGTGGAGAGGCCTTGTAAAGGGAGAGATGTCTGATTAGACCCCAGCTGATCCAGCCATCCCAGTCCAGGCGCCAGACATACAGGTGAAGAAGCCTTTGGACAACTTCTGGCTGCAACTATATGAAGGATGCCAAGCAAGAATCGCCCCACCGAGCCCATCAATCCCAGAATCATGAGAGGTGATAATAGTTATTTGAAGTTACTGTGTTTGGGGATAGTTTGTTACAAAGCAATAGAAAATTGGAATGCTTGCTATGTCTAGCTTGATCTTAGTATAACGTTCAATAGGGAAAGATTAAGGATTTTTGAGCAAGAGAAGTTACCTCGCCCTTCATGGTAGGTGTTCTGCTGATACAGCATAGGATAGAGGGGGGTGTGGCCCCGAGACAAGCTCAGGGGTGACTTCTCCAGCTCTGTGATAAGCTGCTAGATAACCCCCACCTGTCAGGAAGACCTGACCACAAAGATAACGAAAAGTGGTTCCATCCTCAAGAATTTTCATGTGGAGGGGCACCAGCGTTGCTCAGTTGGTTAAGCGTCCAACTCTTGATTTCAGCTCAGGTTGTGATCTCAGAGTTATGAAATCAAGCAACGCGTTGGACTCCCACTCAGTGGGGAGTCTGCTTGAGATTATCCCTCTTCCTCTGCCCCTCCCTCCACTTGTGCTCACTCTTTCTCTCTCAAATAAATAAATCTTGAAAAAAAAAAAAGAATTCTCATGTGGAAAGGGGACCACAGGCAGAAATAGGGGGCACAAGCAAATGGGGGGGTTGTTTACTCGTGAAATGGGATTATCGTCCCTTGGGCTGATACACACGCTAAGCTAAGTGGTAGGGGTACTTGTCCCTAATTTGCCAGTAGTTTGCTCTCCTGGTTTCTGGCTTTTTCTCTTGGCACCACCTTCATTTCTGTTTTCTCCACCTCTCTACCCCTTTACTCACAGGCCCTGCTTTTCCTTCCAATTCCTTCTCGGCATGAGCCACCTGGATTTTGGACCTAACAGACCTTGGGTCCAGAGTTTGGGGCCTCTTCTGTTCAATGCATGGGAGTGAACTTCACCCCAAGAATTCTGAGTTAGTCTGGAAGGAGAGGGAAGAACTCATTCTCCCACAGCATCCTGCCCTTAGCAATGCAAAAAAGAGGAATACCAGAATGCTTTCTAGCATTTCCCCGGAAATGTGTTAACAATATATACTTACACGTCCTTGAGATAAATCCTCCTAGAAAACTCATCACAAGAAGATGGTGCACTTCACCACAGATCTAACAGTCTCTCTTCTGAGAGGCCGTAGCTTCCTTTAGCTGAGGATCTGCCAGAAGTCACTTGTATAGGATGGGGGGAAATTACTCATCCCTGATTTTTCTCATCTGCAAAATGAGGTCTTTGGTTTCGGTGATCAGAAAGCACTCCCTACCTGAGTTTTTCCTTCCATGTTTTTCTTTCACAATACCCACACTTGTTTCACCCTGAGAATTCATCCCAGTATATAAAATGTCTATTTGCTCTTTCATCAACTTGTGTTCCGCTAGCCAGTAAGCTCGTGAGGACAGACACTGACCTTGTTCATTACTGTCCCCAGCTCCTCATACAGTACCTGACACAAGGAAGACATGCCATAAATATTCACTAAATAAATGAGTAACTAAGGCTTTATTTTAATTTATGTCACTGTGCCTATCTTTATATATAGGTTTCATTTACTGGATGCATACCTGAGAAACTTTCCACACACATCAGACTCAGAGGAAAAGGAGAAATAATGGAACTTAAGAAACCAATTATCAAAATTTCAAAATTTGGGCTACATATTCACAAATAACTAGGGGCAGCCTGCAGTGTGGTGGATTAAAAATAAATCACTACCATGTGATTAATGTTGCTATCTTTCCAAACACTGTCATTTAGTCTCTGTTGACAGGACATCCGCAAGCAGAAAAGAAGAAGACGACAACTGTTGTGATGGAGCAAAGTTTAACAAAGTTACAGTTCTGAGTGCTGAGGGTTTGTGTTCCATGGATTCATATTTAAGCCAGTTCAGAGCAGATGCAAGGAAATGTGCCATAAGTGGACGTGAAGAGAAAGAAAGGAGCATGCGCCCCTGTGGAAGACAGCTGGGCCTTCAGCGGATGCCAGGATTTGGGGGCTTGGGGTGGGGGGGACAAGATTGGGAGGGAAGGAGCTGCAGTCTCTGTCCCACTTCCAGTCACCAGTAAATTCAGCTCTGTAGGTTTCTTACAGCTGGGGCGGGAGCGGGGGCATGGCTCCAGGTAAAGATTTCCATATGGTGATGCAAATTAGGGCCCCTCTGCAGGGGTGTCTGAAAAGAGCCAATAACCTGGGGAGATGCTTGGAAGCAGCTTGGAGAAAGGAAAAGTGGGGTGGGAGATGGAATGTCTTTGGCTAAAAGAACATTTTTGTCCATGAGGATGCTTTATTCACATCGGGTTCTCTGAGCCAGGGTCCCAGGTAACAAGGGCCAAACTGTTAGCCATAACACTTAGCCCCAGAAGGGAAATGCTCTGCTCCTGCACCCCTTCTGGTCTCAAGAGCCCCTCACACCTCACACCTGTACTGCCCAACCTGCTCACTGCAAATGTGTGGGTCTCTTCTCTGCAGCCTCTGCCTTGAGGCTCCTCCCTCCGCTTGCCCTCTAGCCCCCAGACCTAGTTGACTAATGGCTGGTGGGGTGCTTTACAGTTGTCTAAAGCCACCTACCTACCTTGTCTCACCTGATCTTTTTTTTTTTTTAAAGATTTTATTTATTTATTTGAGAGAGAGAATGAGATAGAGAGCATGAGAGGGAGGAGGGTCAGAGGGAGAAGCAGACTCCCTGCCGAGCAGGGAGCCCAATGTGGGACTCGATCCCGGGACTCGAGGATCATGACCTGAGCTGAAGGCAGTCGCTTAACCAACTGAGCCACCCAGGCGCCCCAATATTAAGGTATTTACAATATAGACTTTTTTTTTTTTTAAGATTTTACTTACTTATTTGCCAGGGAGAGACACAGCGAGAGAGGGAACACAAGCAGGGGGAGTGGGAGTGGGAGAAGCAGGCTTCCCACTGAGCAGGGAGCCCGATGTGGGGCTTGATCCCAGGACACTGGGATCATGACCTGAGCCGAAGGCAGTCGCTTAACCAACTGAGCCACCCAGGCGCCCGTCTCACCTGATCTTTATGACAATCCTTTTAAGGAACCCAACTTGGAAAGAGGAAAAGCATGAGTAACTGCTAAGAGGCTCTGGAGCTAGACAAAGCTGACTGAGTTTGAGTTCTGGTCTCACTTCCTAGCTGTGTGACTTCAGCAAGTTGCCTAACCCTTCTGTGCCTCAATTTCCTAATCCCAGGCTGACTTTCAGCCCAGGAGGTAAAATAGAGTTTGGTTAAGAGCTTAGACTCCGGAGCCTGACTGCCTAGGTAGAATCTCTGCCACTGGTTGGCCATTTGACCTTGGGCAAGTTACTTAACATTTCGGAGCCTCAGTTGCCACACCTGGAAACTGGGGATAATGAAAATCTCTCCAACTCAGAGGTTGTGAGGACTAAACAAGTAAGTATGATGTAAGAAAAGATGTTAGGGTTCAAAGCCAATGGCCAAGAAAGAATTCTGGAGACGTCTTTAGTGCAAAAAGTGGTTTTAGTAAAGCCCAGGGGACAGGACCTGTGGGCATAAAGAGCTGCACTGGGGCTATGAGGAGTGACCCATTATATACTTTCAAGTTGGGAGGGGGTTAGGGATAGCGTAAGCCTCCCAGGTATTTTGGAAACAAGGTTTCCACGATCCTGAGGGGGCCAGCTATTGTTGGGAAAAGGTCATTTATTACCATCTAATAAAACCTTAGTCATGAGACCTTTCAGATGTATATCGGTGGGTCATTTGCTTTGAAGATGATTGCCAACATGTGTGTGGGGGGTAGTGCTAAAGGAAGTTTCCAAAGGAATTTTTGTATATTAAAGTAGACTTACAGGTGGGGCTAAGATTGCCCTTTTGCCCTCAGCAAAGTATCAACATCCAGGCAGCTGAGTCCCTGGAGGAATGTCACTCTGCCTGTTTCAAGGATTTGTCAAGGGGCTGTAGGTAGTCAGGAAATTTAATAATTTTTCTTCTGCCCTTGTTTCCCACATCAAAATGCTCATGAAACACTTAGGGGGAAAAAAAGCCTGACATGCAGTAATCACTACGTGAGCTTTACTATTAGTCTTATCATTCTTTACAAAATACAGTTTTTCCTGCTACTAAAAGTAACACATCAGCGTTGTTGAAACCCTGGGACATCTCTGTTTTGCTATTTATACTTAATTATTTTTTAATAAGAGTCTGAGTGAACACTGCTCCAAAATATTCAGCCAATGCCTCCTCCCCATTGTACCATGTCCTCCCTCCGGGCTGTCCCAGTAACTGAGCGAGGACACGGGGGTAGGAACACAGGCTCAGCTGCACACTGTTTACCCTCCACTTTGCCCCTCCCCCAATGACAACCCGAACAACCGAGAAACAACAGGATTCAAACTAAGGCCAGAAGGGTCTTCCTGCAGGCTGGCTGCTTGTTCCTTTCACTTTGAGTGTTGTTGCTCAGTTGTCATTTTAATTTGGCCTCTCTGCCTTGTCTCACTCTGGCAAGTAGCCACTCCCCTGCAGAATCTAGGAGCATGACAAAGTTCCTAGAGTGTGTACTGACCTGGAAAAAGAGAGAAAAGAAAATAAACATCCCTACCTTTTCCAGGAGAGGGAAGGAGAGGTCTTGTCCACGGTTCTCTGCTCCTGTGGCCTCCCTGACAACACAAGAGAAGCCCCCTCGCCTTTTCAATCCTTCCAGAATGCCAGAGGTGTCCAAGTGGTACTTCCAACCACACTCCTTTGAGCTGGAAGGAGGTGTTTTTCTTAATTAGATCAGGAATGGAGAACCACTCACGTACTGTCTAGCTCAGGACAGTTTGCAGGTGGAAGGGAGTGCAGTTAACAGTAACATCAGGAAGGCAGGCAGAGACCCGGATGAGCGGCCACCCCATTAATGCCCACATGTACTTACGCTGTCAGTTCCAGTCCCAGGTCCCAGGGGTACAACCGCTTTGTAGCTGGGGTCTCCTCATGAGAGGCCCAACTGCCAGAGCCAAGTCACCCCTTGGGGGTTCAAATGGCCCCACCTTAGTTTCTCCTCCAGAGTTTTTTATACAAGATTACAGTGTTCTGACTAGGGTCGAGGAAGGAAATATTCCTCCGAAATAGAAGAGATATGCGTGCTTCCTCATTAAGGAAGGACGAAACTTTATTCCATTACCGAGCTCACACTTAGCACAGGCTTTCCTAATATTTGTTGAGTGAATGGTGTTAAATTAGGGGAGTTCTCAAGATAATAAAATAGAAAACACTGATTGTGCTTTCTTGACAACAGGCATGATGCTAAGTGCTTTACACATCTTGTTTGTAATAACCCCAGGAGATAAAAGACACCCCGAAAGAAGAGAGGAGGACACGGAGGCTTAGGAAGGTTGAATAATTATCCAAGGTCATGGAGGGGGTAAGTGGCAGAGCCAAGACTCAAACCCAAATCTTTCTGCCCCCAAATCCATTCTTTTAACCACTAACAACAATAATAAAGGTAATAATATTGACAAACACAGTGTACCAGGCACGCTCAGCATTTTACATGTATTCATATTACATATATATATGATCACTAGAATGTCAATGTTACTGCATCCTTCTAACAGGTGAAGAGATTGAAGCACAGAGGCTAAATGACACATCCAAAGTCACAGAGCTCTTAAATGGCCTGAGCTGAGACACAAACCCAAGCAATCAAGCTTCAAAGACCCTGAGCACCCCTTTGCTCTCCCCCCCACCTTGCTGCCCTATTACTCACGATGACCGAAGACAACACTGTTTGAGTGGAAACTGTTCTCTGGCAGGACTCTGATAAAATAAATACCCTGGCAGACAGTTGCATCCAATGTAATAAATCTGTATTATATTCTTATTTATTTGGCCCAGAACTTCTTAGGAACTGTCAGGGACACAGCAGAAGACACATACATTTGTCCTTTAGAACGCTGAAGTTCTTTCAAGGCTGAGATTCTGGAAGTAGTAAGTATTTACTGAGTACCAACTAGACACTAGCCCTGTGCTAGGTCTTTTTGCATCCCCTGCTTCCTTTGATCTGCACAACCAGCCCAATATGGGATATCCCTGTTGGGGATATATCCCAATAATGGGGGAGTATTATTCTCCCCCATTTTGCAGGTAAGCAAACAGTGGCTTTCAGGAGAGAAAGAGGTTTCTCGGCTATCGACTCTGGCCCCACCTGACCAGGAATTCTGCCAGGCCCATCTCCAGGTCAACCAGCCTCACACATAGCAGCAGTCAGTACTCACACATAATCCTTTTGCTTAATATTCAGCGTGCACACACACACACACATACACACACACAGGAAAATCCTAGCTGTTTAAGAGCTAAATATAGAACTGATTGCTGGCTTCAGTGTTTATTCTAATCCGTGCAGGTTCATAAAATCCACTTAAGACCAAGGCTGACTCACATATGTAAAAGAAAATCAGTTCATATTTACAAGCTTCATAAAACCTGCTACAAATAACTTAGGCAGAAAGATACAGCAAATGCATTTACAACTTTTTCCAAATGTCTCACTAGCAGTGGTCTGGAGGAGGCTCAGAGGGGGCTGAAAACCAAGGAAGTATAAGGTTCAAGTAATCTGTGAGAGTGATACATTCTCATTACTAAATGAACCAGACAATCCAAGAATATTGCATTAAAATGTTCAAAAACACTGCAGAACACTCCATTAATGGGGCTTATGACATGTTTAGAGGACCAGACTCATGGACACACACACACACACACACGCTCTCTGGGGGAACAGAGGTGATACCTTTCTGCCTGAAATGTTTGGACAATTGTTGACATTTCCAGGGGCAAACACACTCCCTGTGCCCAGCCTAGTGCTACCCAGGCTCATCATTCATTAAACCAACAACTACTATGCCACCATCTCTTACTTGCCCTGCCCTATATGGTGCATTGAGGGAAAGATGAGAACAGAAATGCCCCAGGGCACCTGGGTGGCTCAGTCAGTTAAGGTTAGGCATCTGACTCTTGATTTTGGCTCAGATCATCTCAGGGTCGTGGGATCAGCTCCATGCTGGGTGTGGGTGTGGAGCCTCCTTGGGATTCTCTTTCTCTCTCTCTCCCTCTGCTCCCCCACCCCTCCAACTCTCTCTCTTAAAAAAAAAAAAAAAAGAATAGAAATGCCCTCAAGAAACCTACCATATGACCCCCATGGCTTTTTTAAAGAAGAAATTACTTGGGATTTATTTGTTGAGGGGGATCAAAGCCCAAGTGACCCAAGGAAATTACCCAAGTTAAAAAGGGAGATTTGTTGGCAGGAAGAGCAGCTTCATAAGGAAGCAGGTGCGGGGAGCTGGCTCCAGTCCCTTTCTCCTCCCTGGGACCCCCTGGTTCACTCTCTAATCTCCATTCTCAAGGCTCCTCTCACCTCATCTTTCCCCACCAGCCACTCTGCCTCCACATGGCCAGGCATGTGGAGCATGGTTGATGTGACAACCAAACCCAGCTGTGAGGGCATCAGGAGACTGCTCGAGAGAAACACTCAGAGCCACTCAAAATCATGGCTCCTGAGGGGAAGGGGTGCCACCTTGAAGACTTCATGCCCATGGGGAAGGAGCGGGCCAGCTCATTTCACATGGGCTTTGAAGCTGACTCCCTGAATCTGATTCTGTCTTGGGAGAAGGACTCTCTGCCATGGGGCCACTTTCCAAAGAGGGGTCGTAACTTACAGAGATACTCCACCTTTGTGGATGTCCAAGCTTCAGTAACTACATCTCCTAGGATACAGAGAAGAGGAACAGGCCTGTGTCCCTGAGCCTGGGGGTGACAAAATAGCCTTTGCAAGCTGCATCAACAAAACTTAGTGACTTACAATAGTCTCCACTCTGCAGGCATGAATGGAGAGCCTGCAAGTCTATGCTCGGTACAGGGGGACCCAGAATCAGCAAACACAGTCACTGACCTCAGGGACTCTGAATCCTACCAAAGAGCACAGACATGCCCTTAATCAACCATAATCTACGGTGAAGATGGAATGTGCCTCTAAGTGCAGGGATGAAACTAGATTTTGTTGAAAGACAACTCTGCGGGCACTTAGGCCTCACATTCTGCCTGAGAGACACAAGGTGTAATCCAGGCTCAGAGCCTACAGTCACACTGTTTGTTGCAGGATTTGGACACTGCTCTTTCCTGCTCCTGGAACCGTGCATTGCCCGAGAGGGTGCAGAGGGCCCAGGGAATGGAGAGAAGGAAGAGGGATGAGATAAGATTGCATTGCTGAGATTTCCCCCAGCCATGCTGGGAGAATCATTATGCAAAATTAAATTACTAATGTCCTTTCACAGTCAACAGTGTGTGGGGAAATAGATTTTAGAAGATTTGTTTGAAGCAGGCACAATAAGAGATTGACGATGATGAAGAGAGACCTAAGGAGTACCAGGAGCAGACAGCAAAATAACATTCAATGAGCCTATTGAGTGTAAGAGTAAACGGACCCACACACCTCAGCCAGCCCTGCACTGCAATGTTACAGGGTAATTAGTGTTCCTAATGATTGCCCTGGGTTATCCAGAAATGGATAAATGACATTGACACGTTGTCTATGGTGAGTAGAAGGTGCAGGCAGGATTCCATTGCCTTTGTCTTGGTCTTGGGCTGGCTGTGTGATCTCGGAAAAGTCAGTTAACTCTTCTGGACCTTAGTCCTCTCCCTGGTGAAATGAGGGTTATGGCAATTCTGAAAGTTGGAAAAGCAAAGTCTAGAAGCAAACCAAGGAATCCTGGAGAGAGAGATTATCCCAGCACGCTGCAGTGTCACCAGCCCTTGTGGAGGGCGGCCAGTTCTCCTGCTGGACCAGCCGATCTGTATCTAGACGTTTATTCTACAGATGCTCTCTTGCTGCTCCCTCTTTGCTCCTGCTCCCCAGAAGCCCTACTTCACAGCAATTCCACGTTTGCCCAGGTCTTCGATAACTGTTTTAAAATCAGGGGCACGTTGCTACTTATGACAAAGGAAAAACATATGAATATGGCAAAATTATTTCTACTTAGGGCACAAGTCATGCTGTTTAGATGCTAAGTGACTTTTGCCATTTTTAGGCAACAAAAAAGAAAACGTGTGGCCAAGAAACCATTGACAACTCCTGTTTCTACACTGGAGGATGCTGAGGCTGAATGCGTACCTGGATGAGCTGCTTCTGCTCTTCTGGAAGCCTGCACAGTGCTGAGGGCTTGGGGGATTTTCTGTTGTCTGTCCTATTTGCCCTATCTTGGATTCAACAGTCAGAGCCAGTCAGGGCATGAGATTTGAAACCACCCCCACCCCCACTTCCTTCCAAGTCCAGTACCAGAAGTTAACTGCCTTAGAGGTCTAGTGCTGGGAGCCTTGTTCTTTAACTTCCAGAGCACACTGTTTAAAACCAAATACCCTTGGGGGAAGCAAGACCTTAATCCACAGATGGTAAATAAGTTTCATCTAAACTACCAACAGTTGATCAATTGATAATGACTGCCTGGAGCATTGTACTGAGAAAAACCTTTAAGCTGTTCCCCAGGGTGATATTCAAAGGATTTGACAACCCACCAATCAGCACAGACATCAGCTGCAGAGCTAGCCTGCTCTCCCAGCCCACCAACCTAACCCTAACCCTAAGGCTTCTGGGCTCTTCCAGGTCCCCTGCTGGTTTGGACGCTCACTCTTCGGTGGCTGGCTCAGTGCGGAGAGGAGCAAGGGGAGTTCTGCAGGCAGAGCTACTGACCAGTGGTTGCAGGAGACGTTTAAACCACCTCCTTCCAGGTAGCCTATCAGCTCCGTCTGTCCCCCAGGCTCATGGGAAGTGGGCAATGACGGGTTAGCCTCGTCCGCCTTACATGGAGACAAAGGAGAGTACAGCATCATGTTAAGCATTTTCTCTCCCTGCCTGCAGCCCTGACCTAACAAATCTTTGCTTTCCTCGGTGGGTCATCTGTTGTTGGCACTGTCAATTTTGACTGGGTACAAAGAGAAACTTGAGAGGGTGCACCGCAGACACACTCATACTGGATGAGGTTACACTGATGTGTTTTGCATTGTCAGTGACCTGTTGATGTGAAACCAGATGTCATTTTACTGGCATTAACCTTGGACAGCTAAAAATGACGGAATTGCTTCTATTCAGCTTCAGTTAAAATGATGGATGGGGGCAAGCCTATTAGTCTGACACAGATGGTGGCTTTCAGACCCTAGGAGTCGCAGAAAGGTGGTCGAGTTCTCCTGGCCCTTCTGGAGTGCTCACTAATTAGAAGCTATTGCTCAAAATCTTAGGCAGAGGGCAGCTCAGGGTTGGCTTGCCGTTGGGACACCTGGCCTGGCAGGCAGAGCAGATCGCTATCTACCCTTGAAGGACATCTGGGGCCAAGGACCTAAGGCTCTCATACCTCAGGGTGCATAACTGGGAGTGTGTTAAAAAGAACTCAGGGGGCTGCCCCACAGGATTCTAGTTCAGCAGAAATCTGCATTTTAACAACTTTCCAAACTGACTCTGCTGCAGGTTATGGATCACATTTTGAGAAACTTTAGTCAGTGGGGATGAGAACCCAAGGGGCTTCTGGGGAGATAGAAGCAGATAGTAAAATGGATGAAGACAGTGCAGGGGGATCATAGGGTAACTGACATAAACTCCACCCACTCTGGCTTTCCTAATGGGGGGACCGGCTGCTGTCTTCATCAGAATAATGAATCAGGTCCATTAATTGATGCAGAGTAACAAGTGCTTAGTGTGCATTCGGTGACTCACAGCAGGAGCCACCTGGAAGGTGGACGCTCATTTTTAGGTGAAGAAACTGGGGCCAACACCACACAACTTAAAGGTGGTAAAACCAGGACTTGAAACCAGACAGCCTGACTCCAGAGCCTGAGCACTCACCACCAGCCTGGGCTGCCCGTGTTCGAGAACAATTCTGATATACCTGAGCTAATAGCTCATAATATCCTCATGGATTAGCTAGAATGTAAATACAACCATCAGTTTTTCTCAGTTTATTTTTTTTATTTATTTTAAGAGAGAGCATATGAGCAGGGCGGGGGGGGTGGGGGCAGCGGGAAGAGGGAAAAGGAGAGAGAATTCCAAGCACACTGCCTGCTGAGCCTAGAGCCCCACACGGGGCTTGATCTCAGAGCCCTGAGATCATGACCTGAGCCGAAATCAAGGGTCAAACGCTCAACTGACTGAGCCACCCAGGTGCCCCTGCTTCTCTCAGTTTATAATGAATACTTCTGGTAGAAAATACAGAGTGGAAAATAGAGCTGACAGTGGCTAAAACTGTACATAATAAATTTCATTATAATGAGAATATAACTAAAGAACCTTATTTCCTTGACACAATTTAGATTTGCAAAACTGAGCCCGAGAAAAGTGGACCTGAAAAAAGTAAAATCAGTCATCATGGCAAAAGCTACAATGGTCAAAAAAAATGAAAAATAAAAACCCTGAGTGACAAACCGAATATTCATTGTACAGTATCTATGGAACAGAATTTCTCCTAATAAAAATGGAAATGAAAACCAAAATGATTAGAAATTTTCAGATTCATCACATAGCAGAAGATGATCAAGAAATGAAATGTACTTACTGGAGTTTGCTCTTGAAAATAATTTTTTGGCAAAAATTAATGTTAACATGACTTTATCCACAAGGAATCAAAATGTCCTCAGGGGGTCTAAACAGCAAGGAACGAGCTTTCAGGAGGTCACACTGGGTTGTATTTATAAATGTTGCCCATCACTTGGGCAGCTACCCCAGGCCCTCACTGACAGTTAGGATTTGTGTAGTAATCAGGACACAAAATCATGTGGCAGTTGGTGGGATGCTGGAGTAGGGCCTGCCCCCGTATCCTTCCCCAATGCTGTGCTCTTACCAGATCCAGGTGGTTCCCAACTGACAATCACTGCTGAATTGACACACTGATTTTTGTTTTCGTTTTTGTTCTTTTTAAGTAGACTCCATACCAGTGTGGGGCTTGAACTCGTGGCCTTGAGATCAAGAGTTGCACGCTCTCCTGGCTGAGTCAGCCAGGTGCCCCAGATGCACTGTTTCCGATGCAAATGCACAACAGCTCCCACAAAGGCAGGAAAAAGATGTTTGAGAAACATTGTTTCAACTATTGAGAATGTGTCCTACCTGCTTGTGTCTCTCTACCCCACTCTCTCTGCCCTGGGTACTTAAAATCTCCTCTCGTCTACCCCATCACCACTGCTCATCTGGACCATGACAATAAGCTCCCCAGGCATCCTGTTTCTGCTCTGCCTCCTTAGAATCATCCTTCATTCTGAAGCCAGAGAGATCTCTCAAAAGCATAAGTCAAATTATGCTCCTCTGCTTAAAGCCATTCAATGGTTCCCTATTGCACTTAGAATAAAGCATAAAGTCCTTATCCTGGTTTATAAAACCCTTTACGTTCTGACTCCTGCCTACTTCACCAGATATATCGTGTACCACCCTCCAATCTCTCACCCTAGTCCTCCTGCACTGCCTTGTTTTTGTTCCTGTTAATTTCTACCTCACATCCTTTGCACCTGCAGCTCCCTCTGCCTCAAGTCCTCTGTGCGGATCTTGTCCTGGTTGGTTCCTTCTTGACCTTCAGATCTCCGCTTACATGTCATGTCCTCGGGGAGCCCTTTCCTGAGCCCTGTCCCAAGTCAAGATGCCATGTGGTCACTAATGTGTCATCCTGTTTTAATTCTCTGCAAAACACTACATCTCCTATTCTAATTGATTTGTGTGTTCGTTTCTTATCTGATCCTTCCAGTACATAGTGAACCTCCATAAGGGCAGAGACTAATTTTATCTTGTTTACTCTATGTCAGCACCCAATATCTGTTGATGGATATAATGAATGGATAGAGGGGTGAATGAATGAGCAAGTGAATGAATGAAGTACCTTAAGGCTGCTGAAATGTTAGGAGCCAGTGTGCTGGGAATACCAAAGAGAAATAAAAGTACCTCTTCCTTCTCTCAACCCAAGACCCTCCTCAAAGTCCCCCTTTCCAGTAGGAAGCCTACCATGTCCACCATGTCTTCACCCTCCATTTACAGTTGTGGTTAGCCCTTCGTTCCTCAGAGCTGCTTTATTGCATTACCTTCCATACCTTAATGCTCCACCCCACTGCCCTGGATTAGATCTCCCCCACTAGAGTAATCTTCTTGTAGGTGGGGCTATATTTTTTGTAACCTTCAGCTCCTAGTGGGCACCTAATAAATATTTCATAAACCATATGAGTTCAGGGTTGGAAGGTGATCTGAGAGATCACCTTCTGGAAACTCCCATCAAGGAGGTTAGAGAGCAGAGGACTGGAGACAGAGAGTGACTTGTCCAAGGTTGCGTGGCCAGCCAGACATAGGACACTCCCCGATCTGTGTCCTATTTCTGAGGCCAGTATTCTTTCCAGTGTGTCAGTGGAGACCTTATTAGAAATACAGACTTCTGGGCACCCCCCACCAGACCTGGGACAGGCCCTAGCAGCAGGTGTTCAACATGGCGGTGGCCAAAGATGGTGGGCCCAAAGATGGTGCCGCTTGGATAACCCGCTGTTAGATTGAACCATATGAAATTGCTGGCATTCAGCAGTTTTTGATACATAAACTGGCAATTTCATATGGTTCAATCTAATGATATTTTCTTGAGTGACAGGTGTTAAGGGTAAGGCGGGAAAAGACACAGAGAAGAAATGATACTCTCTGAAAAAAAAAAAAAGAAGAAGAAAGAAAGAAAGCTTGAGAAGGATAATAAATAGACTCCCAAGTGGAAATTTCCCGAAGACAGGGAGAGCCTCCTTTGCTGGACACAAAGCTGCCTGAGGTGTCAGGAAGGATACAGGGTATAACTGGCCATAGGAAGTTCCTCATCACAGAGAAAGTTATGCACAATAAGGAAAGCTTTTGGTTTTTTATTTTTAAGTAATCTCTATGCCCCCACGCGGGCTCACCACCCTGAGATCAAGTTGCAGGCTCTTCTGACTGAACCAGACAGGCGCCCCATGGAAAGCTTTTAAAGTTGGCATTTATTGAGGGGATTCTCTTGCCAAAGACTGCTTAAAGTACTTTACATCTATCACCTCGTCCTAGCAGCAATCTCACTAGGTTGGTACTATCATTGTCCTACTTTACAGATAAGGAAACTGAGCCTGGAAGAGGGTGAGAAACTAGCCCAAGGTTGTGGATCATAAGAGACCCGCTGACATTCCTGGGAAAGTCGTGTGTCCAGTCAGCACAGGCTTTGGGAAGATGTCTCCAGCATGCGGAGGGCAGTTGGAGGAAAGACCTTTCAGGAAGCCCCCGACTTGGGATTTTAGGGTCCTAGGACGCTGAGTGAGCAGTTCTGGTAGACGAGTGTCTCACCACTGTGCCTTCCCCTCCCAGTACACACTCCCCACTTCCCTCCTCCCCATTGTGGTCAGGTACACACCGTGGCTGGGGGATGTGCAGGGTGTGGGTCCAGGAGTTTGGGGTTATGAACGCCTATTTATTATGCACCTGATATGCACCAGGCACTGGTCGGTCTATCCACAGAAGACACTGTATCTCATACATTCCTCTTAACACCAGCAAAGATGTATATTCCTTCATTTTACAGACGAGACTAAGGCCTGGCCTTAGCTGGTTAGCTGGTCGGTAACAGAGCCACGACTGGAAACAGGGTCTGTCTGATTCCAGAATCTTGTGCTCTTCCTACAAAACCACAGAATACCTAGGGAATATTTCCAGATAGCAGTGGGGCCTGAGAGCTGAGAGGAGCTAAAGGGAAGAAAAGGAGTTTCTAAATTCCTGGTTCTGACTGCAAATGCCCTGTGTCTCGCACAGCCTCGGTCCCCGTGTCAGAGAACCTGGCCACCCAGCCACGCCTATCCCTTATGACATAGGACACCCCATCCAAAGGCATGACCTGGGATAAGCGACGGGCCATTTCCAACTTTAACTGACCAACAAAATTGGGAAATCACGAGAGTCTGTCAAGACAGTCTGACAACAAACAAAAGGAAGTCAGGTTGCTCGTTAACCATTTAAATCTGGACCACCCGGCCCTCCCAAAGTGTAGTTCTCTTCAGGTGAGATCAGTAGGAGCACGTGTTGAGCAGCCAGCTCCCCGGCAGCCCCTCCGGTTCCCACCACGGCGGGGGACAGATGCTGTTTCCCGGAGGCGCCTGATAATGCTGTCCTTTACCCTGCGGGCTCCTCAGGCTGGCTTTTGCTTCATATGCGCCAGGAGCTCTCAGTTAGCCTCTCCCCCACCATCTGCCCGAGACAGGATGGCCTTCCTGGTGGCAACTACTGTGGCTCCTCTTAGTCACAGTCTGCCCCCCCACCCCCCCAGGAGAGAGCAGAGACAGCCGAGAGCACGGCCAGGGGCCAAGTTTACTACCATGCGAGAGAGACGCTGCCGCGGTTCTAAGGCTGATGCATGAGGGTCACACGTTCACCCTCCGGAAGGTCTGCCGGGCAGGGGCCCTGGTGCTAGGGACCTCGGCCCAGCCTTCGAGTGAGCGTGAGCCGTGTTTCCGAAACGGTTCTTCAGAACATTTATTCACAGATGTTCAATTTAAACGCCCCTTGATCAAATACAATGACACGAGTTCACTCGCAGCTGTTTACCCAAGAGAAGTGACAATCTCTGTCCCCAGAAGCACTTATACACAAATACCCAAGCAGTTTTACTCTGCATCACTTAACGTCCATCAGCTGGTGGCTGGGGCGGCAACTGGGGGTGCTCCAGACAAGGGGGTGCTCCTTGGCAGTGGAAAGGAACCAACTGCTAATGCACACAGCATGCCTGAACCTCGAGAAACACTGTGCGAAGGGGAAGAAGCCAGAGACACAAAAGACTACTTGCTGTAGGATTCCATTTATGGGAAGCTTTAGAAAAGGCAAAACTCGGGCGCCTGGGTGCTCAGTCGTTAAGCGTCTGCCTTCGGCTCAGGTCATGATCCCAGGGTCCTGGGATCGAGTCCCACATCGGGCCCCCTGCTCTGTGGGAAGCCTGCTTCTCCCTCTCCCACTCCCCCTGCTTGTGTTCCTGCTCTCGCTATGTCTCTCTCTGTCAAAAAAATAAATAAAATCTTTAAAAAAAAAAAAAGAAAGAAAGAAAAGGCAAAACTCTAGCTACAGAAAACAGATCAGAGTTGCCAAGGCTCGGGAGTTGGGGGAGAATGACCACGAAGGGTCATGAGTGAACTTCCCGGGCACCTGGAAACATCCTCTATCTTGATCATGGACTTAGTTACCTGAGTGTATATATTTGTCAAAATTCGTTGAACAGCACTCTTTTTTTTTTTTTTTAAGATTTTATTAATTTATTTGACAGAGAAACACAGAGAGGGAACACAAGCAGGGGGAGTGGGAGAGGAAGAAGCAGGCTTCCCGCTGAGCAGGAAGCCCCGATGCGGGGCTGGATCCCAGGACCCTGGGATCATGACCTGAGCCGAAGGCAGACACTCAACGACTGAGCCCCCCAGGCACCCCGAACAGCACTCTTAAAATGAGTGAATTCCATTGTTTGTAAGCCATCCCTCAGTAAGACTAATTATTGCTTTAAAAAATCAAACTGGTCGTTTTAAACCACAGGAAATTTTGGAGTCCTGGATACGTTTTAAATCTTTAAGACGGAGCTAAAATGTCCAAGACTTGGCAAATTCACTTGACAAAGGACTTAATAAAAAGTTTTACAGATGGGGTGCCTGGGTGGCTCAGTCGTTAAGCGTCTGCCTTCGGCTCAGGTCATGGTCCCAGGGTCCTGGGATCGAGCCCCACATCGGGCTCCCTGCTCCGCGGGAAGCCTGCTTCTCCCTCTCCCACTCCTGCTGCTTGTGTTCCCTCTCTCGCTGTATCTCTCTCTTGTCAAATAAAAAAAAAAAAAAAATCTTAAAAAAAAAAGGTTTTACAGAACACCAATTAAAATCTTGAGGAAACAGGTAGAGATCACATTTGAGAATTACCAGTCTGGATAAAGCATTGCCCTCTCGTTGTTTCCTTTTACAACTCAGACCCTCTTGAGAAAAGCAGCACATTGAACAGGACATCTTCATGGAGGTGGGTTAGCAGTAGAAGCTCCCTGCAGATGGAAGAGCTGGGGCTCTGCAGGAGCGCACTGCGTGGGCAGAGGGCGCTGAGCAGAGAAGCAGACACCCGGAGCCTGACCTCGACCCCTGTAAGCTTTGGCCATTTGTCCCTCCATCCAACTGTCATTGGTCCCGCAAGGCACTCTGCCCAGTGCCAGGGAAACAAGCCACCTATGGTGCCCGCCCTCCAGTAGCTCACAACCTCGCTCGCTTTCATCAAAGAGCTGCTGTCGCAGGGTCCCACCCCCTCCTCCAGGATTTTCTCCTCTGACATCTCATTGCCTTTTCCCAGAGGGAAAGCGGGATGGGTCTCTGAGGCTTGGCCTGGCACATTCCCAGGTACCTCCTGCCAGCGTGGTCCCCAGCTCTAACCAGCAGGTCGTCCCAGGCTCACGGACCATGAGAAGGAGCTCGGCACTGGCCCTGGAGTTCTGGCAGGTGGCAGCAAAAGGAGAGAGTCTTCCACCTCATTTCATCTCCTGCCCCTTCCAACTTCTCCCCAGCCCTCGCTGGGCCTACCTGTTGCTCCGAGTTGGGGCGGGGAGGGAAACCAGACAAGAGAGAAGATCACAGAGATGGCTGTGGGCAACATGCCTGCTTTGTTAAGTGGAGGAGCCTGGGGTCCAGCTCGCTCTGCTCTCCCTGCCTGTTTCCCTTCTGTCTCTCTCTCGGTTCTCCCTGACGCGGCCACCTGGCTCCTATCCAAGGAAGCAGAGCACAGGTCCCAGCTGGGACCCTGGTCGGTTTCCAGAAACTGAGCTCTTAATAGCTGCACTATGCTGTTAAGTCCGTTCCCTGCCCTGTACCTAGGAAAGGAGGCAGCCCCAGAAGCCTAACAGGCTCTCCTCACCCTCTATCTGTATTCCGTGCACCTTGACCAGCATCCAGCCACAAAAAGATCCCTAGCCTTATTTAACACGTCTATTTAACACGAATAAAATGCATGTGTGCGCACATATATTTGAAAGAATCTATTTAAAATGCTTGAAATTCTTTCAAGGGGAGAAATTTAAAAAGGAAAGCCTAGATGCCTTAGGTGATAAGTCACATGCGAGCATCTCCTCGCAGCGGAGTGTGTGAGGAAGCCAGGGAATTACGTAGTCCAGTTATTTGCAGTCTCTTTCTTCACAATGGAATCACTGTTCCAAATGGAATCTTCCACCACACACCGCAAGAGAAAGTGGGGTTGCTCCGGATGAGGCGAGAAGGGAACCAGAGCTCCCTGGAATCAACCTCTTCAGCTCTCCTCCAGCCACGCTCCAGCCCCCTCCCCTCATGGACCCACCCTGCACGCCTAGGAGAGAGGGGTATCCACCCTGCACGCCCAGGAGAGAGGGGTGTCGGGAGCACAGAGCCCCAGCGTCCAGGTGGACAAACGTCCTGCCCCGTTCCCAGCCCTAGGCTCTGTGAACCACACCCCTGTATCTGGCAAGATTTCCCACATTGTTGCATAAGCCACTTTGAGGAAGGTGTTGGTCACTGGAGGCTATAGTGGCCTTAAAAAATTTAGGTGACCTGTTGTGGACACTCTCCCAGGTCCCCCTAAGCCTTTGTTTTTCCCAGCATTTGAAGCATTTGCCCAGACCAGCCCTGATTGAAACCCGTGGGCCTAAGCTGAGGATGAAGCAGCAGCCAGCCTAACAACCCATGACCTTCTAGCTGATCAGCGCGGTTCCAGCCTGCGGGGCTGGGGCCCTTCACATTCCATGAAGTCAAAGTTAACCCCCTTACCTCTCTTCTAGCAGAGAGGGAGAAAGAGAGAGAGAAAGAGAGAGAGAGATTGGAGGGAAAAAATACTCTTTCATTTTTGGCAAGATCTAAATGCAATTCTAACTCAGTAGATCCATGAGAAAATTGACAAGACCCAATCCTTCGCGCAAGGCATGCTCTGATTTCATGCCGACAAATTATTTTTTAAAGGACATTAATATCACAAGCTGATAACTTTTAGCCCTGAGCAAATGATGCATTTTAATGTTTCTTTACACATAGCTCTCAGCCCAAGTGAAGCTGTCTTCGGGAAAACATTAGCAAACATTTACATTTCAAAATTCAACAGAGGGTTGTTGTTGGGTGTTTCTTTCTTTCTTTCTTTTCATATATGCCCGGACAGAGAGATCATATTTCACACGTTACGGGGTGTGGAGCATCCATTTCTAACCGCTGGCATGCTGTTAGAAGACAGCGGCGCCTGGTTTTCAGGTCTACAATTGGAAGATTGATTTTGAAAGGGAGAGATACAGTGGCTTCATCAAACACCATTACTTTGGTGGCGGGCGGGCTGTTTGTGAAACGGCCGTGTGTGTGTGTGTGTGTGTGTGTGTGTGCACGCGCGCGCAGGTGCCTTTACTCCTCGGCACAGGGGTAGGCACCCGGCCTTTGATGCCTTCTCCTGTCTGGGGGTCAGAGCAGGAGCCTCAGAGAGCAAACAAACCCAGCCGTCGGTGGTTGTTTTTCCAGGTACAGTCAAAGCCGAAAGGATGGTGAACCCAGTGAGAATGTGAGAATCAGAATCAATCAGGGGTATGGATTCATTTTCCATTTTCCATATACTCAAACTGGTTAAGAGTAAAATTAGAGGGCTGCAGCATGCCGTCAGGATCTGTTGCATTTAAGGTCATCTGACTGGGGCGCCTGGGTGGCTCAGTCGTTAAGCGTCTGCCTTCGGCTCAGGTCATGATCCCAGAGTCCTGGGATCGAGTGCTGCATCGGGCTCCTCCCTCAGCAGGGAGCCTGCTTCTCCCTCTGCCTCTCTCTCCATCTTGTGCACTCTCTCTCTCTCTCTCAAATAAATAAAATCTTAAAAACAATAAAAATTAAAAAAATAAAGTCATCCAACTGTGGCTCACTCTAGACCAAAGCCTCCAGATGCCCCACACTACACTGGTTGGAGCATGCCGACTCTGTGCGTTCAAATCCCAGATCAGCCACCTTTTGGCAGTGAGACCTAGTCCAGGTGGCCCGACCTCTGTTAGCTTCATTTCTCCATCTGTGAAATGGGAATAAGAGGGTTGCCCATCTCCCTGGGCTCCTGTTAAAAGCAAACGTAATAATCCACATGATGAGGTCAGCATGGCCCCTGGCTGCCTGGACCTACACAGTAAGAACTGTGGCTCTTGTCAGCATTCCCTCGGTAAGGAAACCTGCCCTCCTAGCCACTCCAACACCTCCATTTCTTACCCGGCCTCTCCTCCCATAACCATCCAGGCTAATCATCCAGAGAAACAAGATAATAAAAACAAACTTCGTCCTAAAACAGGATCGCGGTTAACAGTGGTACAACTCCACACATTTACTAAAACCCCTGGGACGTGGCCAGTGAGGGAATTTTACGGTATGGGAATTCATACTTCAATACAAATAAACAAATACCCAAGATGAGAAAGTTACCAAGGCTCTGAAAGGTTGGTTGACAAGGATTCACACATGGGCTGGAATCTCTGGAACGTCTGAGAGTTAGGGTCTGGGCCAAACACGCCTGACTCCTCCTCTCCTGTCCTTCAGTAAAGAAGGCTGCCTACTCCTCTGCTCTGTGTCCCAAGGTAGGGACTGCTGATTGTGAGCCCTGAAGACAGGGCTGTCAGCTCCTCTCCCTGGAGGAAATCCGCACCACCCGCCCTCCTCTGTGCTCACCTTTCCTTGCTCAGGTGACATTGATCAGAAAGAACTCAAAAAATATGAATGGCACAGGGAGCGGGGAGGCTCGACCCTGGAGCGATCTCGTTACTGAGCTAGGGGAAAGCTACCAAGACAACGCAATCCATTCCACCTAACGTTCACTCGCCGTGACAGCGCATCTCTCCCACACACTCATTCCCCCAAATATCTATCTAGTTTGCTTCCTCTCTGGGTACACAGTGGGCCCTAGCTGGCTGTAAGGGAGATGGCATTCTCCTGAAAAACGCCTTTCTCCATGCTGTGTGCACTCTGTTATTTGTCGAGAGGCAGACCTCTGGAGGGGGCCACAGGATGGCTCCTTAGAGTCCCCAGGGCATCTTTCAGGTGCTTCCTTTCCTTCTCCATCTCTGTCCGGCTGGGGTGGGCACAATCCAGCCTGCCTCAGTGTGACCATAAAAGGAGGGAGGGGACAGCCCTCCCAGGTGCTTGCAGAGGACAGACCAGCTTTTCCATCTCTTCAGAAGCTGCCAGTGGCTCTGCTCTCTATTCGGGACCCCCTCCCCCAGTCCCTCTTGCCCTGGCCTCCACTTCCCATCTCCCAAGGGTTCTGTTCCTTGCTTCCATCCTACTGAGCGTTCTCCAGATAAACCAAGTATAGTTCCTGGCTGTGGTTTCTCCAACAGCCTCTCTCTCAGCAATAACATAAGGCAAAGGGAAAACACAAGTGAGAATCCCCACGGCCACCCCCAGGAGAGGGGCTAAGATGGGCAGACAGTAACTGCCCTTGCCGCAGTCAGGCCCACCTGGGGTCAGTGCCACCAGCGTGGTTGACCAAGCCAGCCAAGAGCTCAGGAGGCGGCAGGCTTCCACAGAAGTGGAGAGCAACAGGGAGTCCACAGAGGACAGGGCATCAGACACAGAGGATGAGCCCAGGGCAGCCTGTGGACGTGTCCTACCTGCAGATTGGTTAGGTCTTAGGGGAGTTTGGTTTAAAGATGCCCTGACCTGCCCATACCCAGAAACCCCCCAGCCTCTGTTCTTTTCACAATTCTCCTCTGAACAGACCAGTCCTGTGTCAGGGTTTTCTGAAGCCACTCTGCAAAGCTCAAGGCCCTGAAATAACTCTGGCTTCCCACTTTCGGTCTCAGATGTTCTCCCATCCTGTTCTTCTGGAGCTTGGGCAGGTTCCTGCTCTTAGTACCTCCCTGGGCATCCCTGCCAGCTCCATCATCACAACTCCCCACCAGCACAGAGGCTCCCTCCTCCTTCAGAAGGTGTCTGGGTGGCCGTCCAAGGCTTGGCTTCCTCGTTCCCCAACAAGCACTCACACGTTACATTACTCTGCCCCAGAGGGCCAGTTTCTGAAGAAGGCAGAGAAGGGGGTGTGCAATACTGCAAACAGAGAGGGCCCAGGAAGCTTTCCCTAGATGCCGCCTATCTGTACTTTCCTTCCCTGGGTGGCTTCTCTGTAAGTCTACACTTCTCCCTCCAGCCAGATCTTTCCTCTCAATAAAACCCCTTACTCATTCTCTGGATTGTCAGCCCTTAATGAGATTTAGCACCAAATGAGTCCCTCTGACCAGGCCTGTCCTGCCTTCTTGGACACCCCAACCCCGACCCCTGCACCTCCACCACCCTGAACCCTCTAGCCAGGAAACATGGCAGCCATCTCTGGAATCCCAGGGGCCAGCCATAGACCTCCTGCTTTCTCCTAACTGGCGAAGATCCGCCAACCGGCATCCAGGCATTTAGCTCCTCCCCTTGAGGGTGCCAATTATCCCGTTAATCAAGTGCCTCTCACTGGAACTCTCACTTGTAAATCCAACTGCCCACTGGGCATGTCCATGTGGGAATGTGGTAGCATTACACACTCCCCGTGACCGAAGAGAACGCTGACCCCTCCCCTCTGGTGCTCCCAAAGCCCTTCTCCCCAATAAATCTCACCACCACCCACCCAGGACCCAGACCTTTCTCTCTCACACCTCTGGTGGCAATCTGCCAAAAAACCCTACCAGTCCTGACTCCAACAGCTATCCTGGGTCTCTTTGCTCTTCTCCATCCTCACCAATGCCACCCTGGTGCCTCCCATGGGTCCATGCTCTGCGCTCTGCCGTCTGTTCCTCACAGGGCAACCAGAGGTAAAGCACCCCCTGGCACTTGGAATAAAATCCAGACTCCCTTCCATGATCCACGGGTCCTACTAATCCGCAGCCTACCTTTCAGACTTCATGTCCCACCCACACTCCGTGAACGACTGACCGAACAAACAGCTGTTTCATCGACCTTATCTACCTTTGCTTCTGAAAGAGAAATTGAAACATCCAAAGGGCGTCTCCCTGGTCCTGAGAGCGCTAGAACCTCACCCCGCCCAGGAGCATTCCCCGACCTCTCCGACCACAGTAAAAACTAGAACCATCACCTCAGTTGTCTAGCCACAGTTTACTAGCTGGGGCTTAAGCTTTACCTTCCAACATCATCCCTTCTGAGTTCACCCTATTACCTATTCCCTACGCAGCTGAAAAGGCAGAAAAGGCCAGAGCGGAAGTAATGGAAACTCTTTGGTGCCCCCTCGTGGTTGTGTCTAGTCAGCGGGCTGAGGAGTGCCCCTAGGAATGCGGGGTCCTTTTGCAGCTTGCGAGGTGGAGAAAGCCGCTCTGGGGACTTAGCAAAGGGGAGCCTGAAGCTGGAAAAGGAAGTACTCCCAGATGCCGATCCTAGAGGAATCCAGAAGATGCTTGCCAGTCAATTTCTCTGTGCCTCGGATTCCTGTTTGGTAAAATAGATATAATTCCTGCCCAACATTCTGCTAAGTGTGTTGTGAAGCTACCATGAGATCATCTGTACTTTTTTGTTGCTTAAAAAGGCAGAGATACAGATATTATACATACCTGTATATTCTAGTACTCAATCTTGATCAATTCTAAACCACTCCTCCTGCGCGGGCACACTTGCCTATTCATATAAACTTTCTGTAATCACCAAATGAATCAGGCAGAATGGGAATGAGGATGTACTCAAGATAATGTGTGTCTGACGAAGAAGCGCCCAGATGCCACCACACCGTCATACAAAAATGTCCTGGACAAAATGCCAGTGGGAAGTCTTCACAAGCGGTGAAGCGGAGAGGCAGGGAGGGTGGTGGTGGTATCTCCCCCAGGAAGACCCAAGGGCAGAATGTTGGCTTCTGGCATTTGCAAAGGAAAGGGAGCCCAGGTGAAAAGCCACGTATCTATGATTAAGGAAACTAACCCTAATCTCTGTGTTTCCAATCCTTTTAGAGTTCCTATCTTAAAGATATTCCTCTTTGTAGCCTGGAGCCTATTAAAGTGTTTGACACCAAACAGTACCTAGTAAGTAGGCAGCACACACGTGCACACATGAATGAATGAATGCATGAATGAAATAACTTGATTGTGGAAATATTTGCAACACGTATAGCCTCTAGCTTTGAAGCTGCTTACTTTCTAGTCCTATCCAAGCCCTGGGGAGCCTTTTCAGAGCCTTCTCATACTTACTATTTTAAGTATAGTGAGAAGGATACGTGGCTAATTTTGTCATAAATGCCTAGAGTCTCTAATTCCCTCTCTCTGCACAGCTAATTTTGCATTGTCTGCCTATCACATTGTCTTAGTCTGATTTAAAAAAAAAAAAATCTGCCTAATTCTGACAGTGAAAATGGATAACTTTTTCTTCCAAACCAGTAGTTCTTAACTCTGACTGAACGTTAGAATAAGCTAAGAAGCATGTACACAAACACACCATACGCCCAATACCCAGGCCCCATCCCAGACCAATTAAATTAAAATCTCTAGGGGTCAGGGCCTGGGCACAGTGTTTTTCCAAAGCTCCCACCTTGTTCTAACATGCATCCAGAGTTAAGAACCACTGTGAACGAGCTGGCCAGAGAGCAGAGACTCACCAATTATGCATGAGATAAAAGCAGGCCGTAATGTTGCCGTCCACCCACCCTGAGACCCAGGCCAGGAAGAAAGGATCTTGAGCCAAGGGCTGGTAAAGAGTTCCAGCCGTCACTCCTCCTTGGGCACCTCTCTTGTTGATGGCAGAGGGGAAGGGGGACCCCAAGCGAGATCTGCCTCCTCCAGGTTGGGCAGGGACAGCAATCCAGGAGCAGGTTCCCACGGGTGTAATGCATCAGCAGGCTCTAGGGTGGTCCTGCCCACTCAAGGAAGCCTGGAAGGCAAGCCATGGCCATGGTGAAGGTGGTGGGGAGGGAGCACTCCCTTTTATGGCGCTGAGTGGAAACTGGGTTCCAGTGCAAATAACCAGACATTCAAGGGGATTCTGCATAAGGAATCCTCATTTTAAATTAGGTCTCCAGCAGCCACTCATATATTTCAAACGCAGCACATGAACGTAAATTCAATCTGCTGCATTGCATTTTCTTGCTTTTAATTTATAGCCTCAGGCTTCAACTAATTGAAGGGACAAGCTGGTGACAAAAAGGAGACCATCTTCTTACAAAAATTGTTATAAGCATAAGGCACTGCTTCCCAAATCTGCAGTGTCTTTGAGACTTTCCGAGCCTTAGCTACAGGTTAGGAGTCTTTTTAAGCCATGCACCTGAGCCATATAAAATAAAGTTTGTCTATTAAGGAGCAAATCATGGCTGTATCCATGTCTTCTACTCTCCACCAAACTGTTCATCTAATGTCTCCATGGTCTTAAATATTAGACGGCTGCCTTTGAAAGCACGGAATAAATATGAGCGCGATTCATCACTTTGCCACATTCAAACAGTGATTTGACCATGTCCTGCTGGCTCTCAGTGAGAACAGCCATCATCAGCTCATCAACAAGCTGCAAGCCGAGATCAGAAGTCCCACCCCAGACACAGGGTACCAGTTGCTTCTCACTGGGAGCATCGCCAGAAGGGCCCTTTGTGTCTGGAGGGAAACACGGGGGAGAGGGCCATGTTTCAGGGCTCTCTGCAGGCAGCACTGACTGGCAGGGCAGAGATCGGGAGGCACCTGCTCAAAGGGCAGAAGGCAGATTGGCATTTATCTTGACGGCATCAGCTAGCTCCAAGCAGGTACTCTGAGCTTGCCACCCTGGGGCGTCCTGCGCAGGGCGGAGGCCTTCAAGAGGCACTTCAGTCCACAGTGGAAAGAAGGAAAAATTCTTCCTCTACTCTGAAGGTCTTCCAGCTGGACTAAGAATTAAATTTACATGTGCAGATGAATGGGAGAAGAAAACCCAAAGTTGTATTAAGTGCACAAGGAGAACCAATAACACCTAAACAAGTGACCGAGGCAGGCGGTTTTTATACTTTTTAGACAAAGAGGCAGTAAATCTTTGAGGAATTGATGACAAGGAAAGCTTAACTCTGGGAGCTTCAATTAAGAAATTTCAAGCAGAATTTGGGCTGTGGTAATGAATTAGTAAAAAGTAGCAAGTGCTGCTTATACAGAGTTCTGTGCCCTGAATTTCCCATCACTGGTGACAAGGAGATCTTTATCTCCTGCTACAGGCAGGGGACCTTTCACAGGGGAGATTTATTTCCTGCCCTCAAGGGGACAGAGGAGGGTTTGAGTGCCCCTCTTGCACAGACTGTAACTTCTATTAAAATAATTAAAAGTAACTTTTATTTAAAATAATCAATATGCCAAAGTGGCACATTTTGGGGCGACCTGCCCTTGGCCCTTTCATGGAAAATGAGTTAGAACCACTAATTTTAGTTTTCAGAGGGCTCATCCCCTGGGACCTGCAGGAAAGTAGTCTAGGTTTTTTAAAAGCCTTGAGTTCCCCCTTGCCTCCTCATCCTCACTCCCCACCCTGCCCTCCAAATGTGCTTGCCACAGAAAGAACCTTCAGTAAATATTTGTAATAAAATTCCCAAACACCAAATAAGCAATCCTCCACTCAAGAGCTGACCCATGAAACAAGAGAGAAGGAAATCTAGGATAGATTGTCCTCTTCTATAGAATTTTTGTTCAGAACTCTCATTCATTACAAGCTCATAATCTGAGACATCGCTGTCTTGGTGGGGGCTTTTTCCGCTCCCTAAAATGTGAACAGAAGGTCACAGAAGGTGTTGCTTGGAGGAGTCTCAGAGATTTCTTAAATGAACCATGTTCTTTGGTGGAAGAGGGACTGGAAAGGCAGAGAATTACAGAGACCTACACATAGAAAACTTCCAATAAATGTTGTTCGGTGAATAACGGAACCGCATGTTGCATGGAATGCGCCAAGAATTCGGTCTTTGAGCTCCCTCTGCAGTGCCCCATGCTTGGCACCACCCACAGGGAGGCAGGTCAGGACACATGCTACACTACGTTCCTGCTCCCTTGCACCTGTAGGTTTCCCCTGGAACCCACTCCAGCCAGTGCGCCCCACCTTGGTGAGGTGATGTTTCCAGGGAGCTGGAGACACAGTAAGTCCAACCCAGCTTTGGAACAGATCACCAATTCTTTGATGGAGCCCCAGATTATGTAGTTAACTGTGATTAGGAGGAGAATGTTATAAGAAATGGATTTGATAAGATATGGCCAAAAAGAGAGATGGTACAAAATAGCAGACAGAAAATCTTCAAATACTCACTGCACATCCAGCCTGAGGAGATGCTCACACCCCTGGAAGCCTGAGGAACTGAGCCTGAGTTCACTCTTCTGACCTCACACTCCCTCCAGGATACGCTCACCGTGAGTGTATCAGGCTGCTCAGTGCTCTAACAAAATGCCACAGATCAGGTGACCTAACAGAAATTTACTTTCTCAAAGTTCTGGAAGCTGGAAATCCAAAATCAAGGTGTGGGCAGAAGCCTGAAGCCTCTGTCCTTGGCTTACACATGCTGCCTTCTTGCTGTGTCTTCACATGGTCTTCCTCCGTGTGTGCATGTCCCCGGTGGCCATTTATGTATCTTACTGTCCTCTTCCTACAAAGACCCCAGTCAGACTGGATTACAGCCCACCTTGACGGCCTCATTTTAAT
Organism: Neomonachus schauinslandi; assembly: GCF_002201575.2. Lineage (NCBI taxonomy): Eukaryota > Metazoa > Chordata > Mammalia > Carnivora > Phocidae > Neomonachus > Neomonachus schauinslandi. Next base: position 130,095,081 of record NC_058408.1, on the reverse strand, counting down.
TTAATCACCTCTTTAAGCACCCAATCTCCTGTTAAAAAGCAAAATTCAACCAAGTAAATTTGAAGATCTAATTGACTTTATTAAACAATTCATGAATCTGGCAGCATCCTATCTAACAAGTAGAGGGGAGCTCAGCTGAGCTAAACAAAAGAAAGGTTTTTAAAGGCAGAGAGAGAGAAAGAAAAGAAAGAAAAGAAAAAGAAAGAAAGAAAGAAAGAAAGAAAGAAAGAAAGAAAGAAAGAAAGAAAGAAAGAGAAAGTGAGAAAGGGAAAGAAAGAAATTAGAGAGACATTTATTGTTTAGGCAAGTTTGGCCTCCCAAGGGGAGCAGAAAGGGTCTATCAATAAATTTCCTAGTGTTGACCAGGAAATCCCACATTGACTGGTTGAAGTTTACATTTGTGGGGTTGCAACTGCAATTAGGTTAGGTATCAAGTCTTGGTTTCCTGACTTGGGTGGGGGCCTTGACCTAAATGACACCATTTTGGGCCTGTGGTTTTCTTTTTAACACTCCAAATATAGTCACATTCTGCAGTACTGGAGGTTAGGGCTTCAATATATGAATTTGGGAGCGGGGGGAGATGGATGACATCTCTATCTCCCTCTTTTCCCTTCCTTCTCCCTCTCTAGCAGGTAGAGTTGAATTTTTATAAGGTCAGTGCACACGCCATCAGCATGAGAGGTTTCTAGGTTCAAGATCCATGCTGAGTGGATGGCAGGCAGAGTAAACATATCAAGCTCAGAGGATGGTGAGCTCATGGAGAACCGAGAAGGTCCACTGGTGGGCAAGATGGGGGTTGTGACTTCTGAGAGTACCTTTGGACAGATACCCAGGAAAAGAGGAAACATTTTAACAGAGGGAACAGGGCAAGGGGAAGCACAAATGCTGAGTGGCCAGGATGTGTGCAGATGTGTGCTGAGCAGCTAGAGGGACTGAAGATGGCAGAGGGTTCACACCATGGAGGCAGGAGGGAGATCAGTCTAGCAGTCAAGTCAGATTGGGTCATATCTCAGAGGAATTGCTAGAACAATGAGTATAAAATTTATGTGTAGATGTAAGTCCATTCAGAACTTTAAAGTCTAGGAATGTCACAGTGAGGGGAAGGAAGGGTCTGCTTGCTGCAAAAGACCAATCAAAAAGGTATCATGAGGTTGCAAATAGCTGGAGACCTGGGGTGACATAAGACTTCCCGCAATATTCTGCTCAAAGCCAAGGTTAGAAATAGCTATTATGATCTCAGTCTGAATACCCTCCCCCAAAATACCAGAACCATCACATGACTCATCAGCTTCAAGCCACTAATCAAAGTATAAAAACCAACCTCATGCCAACAAAAATCAATTTCTGTTTTGCCCTTTGCTTTACAAATGGTCTAGATTTTCCGAGTGCAGTAAAAGAAATAAGGTAACTTTTCCAATAAGATTATTTCATGCAAGAAACAGTCTCCTTTTCAATAAATAGTTTTAAAGCATTCTCCCTGGTTTCTGAATTACACTACTCTCTGAAGATATATAAATATCAGGTAGCAGTTTTATTTCCTGTGAGTGGAGAGTTTTGGTTTAATAAGGAGGAGAGAGGCAGGGTGATAGACTTCTGGAGATGAGGCAAGATCTATTAGATCATCTCGGCCATTTCACTGGGCCCGCCCAAGATTGCTCCCAGCTGCATTGACATATTCACTGCTGCTCAGGCTAGTCCAGTTTTAAATGATTTAAGGGTCGTATATTAAATGCTCATGACCAGCTATAAGGAGGTGCTTCTTCCTGAGACACTAGCAGAGGGTTGGCTCTAATTGTAGACGGATGCTCACCCTACAAGAGGTCTGAGGGCACCTTGCTGCCCTTCAGGCAGTACCACACCAGAGCTGTGGAGTCACACTCATCTGGGCTGTGGTCATCATCCAAGGAGAAGGACAAATGCCATGTGCATTTATCACAACCTGAGAGCAACCATGGGTTGTGCTGCTGACATAAAGAATTGCATTCTTACTATCCATGGCAAGGAGATATGTCATTCTGTTCCTTTCTGAACCTGATTTGTATACAAGAAGGGATGCATACCTCAAGCAGCTGGTCTTGGGATATAGGGTGGAGTGGTGCAGACATGGTCACCCCCTCCTCCTCCCCACTAAGAGTGACAATTGCAGGACTGGGAGCTCCAGAACTAGGAACATCCTGACTTGAACACCCTTAGCACCCCTCAGGTCCATAGGATCAAATGCTTTGAGTACAGTTTAACTATTTGAAAGCCTTGCTGGCATGGTCCAGAGCTTAGAAATAGAGGAACAGGTGAAAAGAAATGGAGTGACTCAACCAAGGGACTAAAGGTCATCAGTAGTCTCAAAACAAGTCTTTAGAATTAACAATAAACAAAAATCTCTCTCTTTCATAAACAAAGTCACTAGATTTAGCAAGCACTTACTACACACCAGACACATATATAATTTCTCCTTTTCTGGTATATACTTGGATACTATTATTATTCTTATTTTACAGCTAGGGAAACTGAGACTTAGGGCAGTTAATTCACCGCCCCCACCTTATTTCCATAGCTCTCTCCCCCTCCCTTCCAATCAGCAGAATTTGGGCCCCTCATTGGCTTGCTCTCATTACTCTGCACTTGGGTCACTGTGGTGTTGGCATCCCTGCTGTGTATATATAGGAAGGCCTGGGATCGGGGCTGTGGGGTTTATTTACTGTAGGAGATACTAAGGGTCACACATCTGACTAATTCCGTCAAGGTCTTCTTAATAGTAACTCCAGGAGAGATTTCTACCAGCCTTGGGACCTGATACAGCCGCATGTCTACTGATCCACTAGCTTGTTTTTACCCTCAGACTTTGCAAAATCTACAAGTGATGGCATTTGGCTTTTTGCATCCCCAACTGGGAACTCAGGGACCAATTTCTATCCTGCCTCTCTTAAGTGTGTGAGACATGATTCCAGGTGCTTGTGGTAACGTTTTACTCCTGGTTTTATTTTCCTCCTTCTTTCATTACTTCTCCTGCCTCCACTTTCCTCACTTAAGATTATTTTTTTCTCTCATTGACACTATGTGCATCTTTATAAGTTACCATAAGCAATTTTTGAAATGAGAGGAGATATAAACAAGTTTTAAAACACAGAAAGATCTGGAGGTGAATATAGAGGTGTGTTCAAAACTTCATCCAGCTGTATACTATGAATTTGTTTATTAAGAAGCAGAATGGTGGAATACATAATTCTAAGAGCCCATCCTTCCACAGAAACATTAAAAAAAAAAAAAGTCAAGGAAAGGCTGTCAGAATCAACTTTGTCAGAACTCTGGAAAACAAGTGAAAGTTGACAGCAATCAAGTGAGCTCTGAAACAACTAAAAGGCAACTTTAAAATGATAAGAAAGCTTGTGACTTTTTAGTTACCCTTTGACCCAGCCCCTCTGCACCTTGACAGTGATCTTGAAGACATTAGCCTGTGTTACCCATAGGGGACCCTGGTTCTGAGGGGGGTGGGGAGCAGGGCTTGTTCACATGGAACTGTGTTTGTCTTTTGTAAGGTACAGGGAGCTCCTGCAGGGCTGCTGCAAGCTGCATGTCCTTGGTTAGCCTAACACAGAACCCACTCAGGGTAGAAAAGGCAGTGTGCATTCCTTATAGTGTGAAGCAAATGAGAAAATCTGAAGCCACCTAAGGCAAAAGGTTATAGTTGAGGCATAAACAATGTACCTAAAGCCAGGAAACTTAAGCTGAGGAGGAAGTTTCTTTGAGAAATTAGGGCATTTGAAAGTCCCCTTATATACTGGAGATTTAAGAAAGCCATGCATATATATGCTCAGGGTAGAATGCATGCCCAGAAAAGACCTAAGAAGACCTTACTTACACTTTCACCTGTGGCTGATCTCTAAGCTCAATGCAGGTAGGAAATGAAGGCTAAGGCAAAATTTTAAATGGTCTAATTGAGCATTAAAGGAATACTCCTGTACAGAACAAATCTCCATAGACTGGGACACATTTTTAATATTTGATTCTTTGAGGTTTTTTTCCTTTTTCCTCTCTCTCCCTCCCTCCCACCCTCTCTCTCATTCCTTCTCCTACTCCCTCTCTTTTTGGCTCCTAGAATTCAGGAAAATCTTTGTCAAAACACTAGTTGAACTCAAAAGGAATAGAAACATCAGACCACACATTAAAAGAATGTAAAAATAGTTTATAAAAATTTCTAAGCAAATAGTTAAAGTCTACAGCAAGCAATAAAAATAAACCCTGAAGATGAATATGATTTACAGAGTTACCACATTATAATGTCCAATGTCCATTTTTCAACAAAAATTTAGGAGGTATGCAAAGAAAGAAGTATGCTCCATTCACACACATACACACACATGAATAGACATTCTCCCTGAGGAAAGCAAAGACGTTGGACTTACTAGACAAAGACTTTGAACAAACTGTTTTAAATATGTTCAAAGAGCTCAAGGAAACCAGGAGAATAATGTATGAATAAATAGAGAATATCCATAAAGAGACAGGAGTTATAAAAAGGAAGCAAGCAAATTCTGGAGCTGAAAAATCTAACAAATGAAAAACTTCAGTGAACTTGAAGATAAGTCCATTGAAATTATTCAGTCTGAGGAAACAGGAGAAAACAAGAATGAAGAAAAATGAACTTAGCCATAACCATAAAACTCTTAGAAGAAAACTTAGGAGCAAATCTTCATGACCTTGGATTGAGAAATGGATTCTTAACTCTGACAACAAGAGCACAATCAACCAAAGAAAAAATAGATTGGACTTCATCAAAATTAAAAACCTTTGTACCTCAAAGAACATCATCAAGATAGCATAAAGACAAGCTACATGGTAGGGAAAAAATATTTGTGAATAATGTATCTGATAGCAGTCTGGTTGCCAGAACAGACATAGAACTGTCAGAGCTCAATAACAGAAAGACAAACAACCCAATTTAAAAACAGGCAAAGGACATGAACAGACATTTCTCTAAAGAAGATGTACAAATGGGGGCACCTGGGTGGCTCAGTCATTAAGCGTCTGCCTTCAGCTCAGGTCATGATCCCAGGGTCCTGGGATCAAGCCCCACATCGGGCTCCCTGTTCAGTGGGGAGTCTGCTTCTCCCTCTCCCACTCCCCCTGCTTGTGTTCCCTCTCTCGCTGTCTCTCTCTCTGTCAAATAAATAAATAAAATCTTTAAAAAAAAAAAGAAGATGTACAAATGGCAACAAGCACATGAAAGGATGAGCAATGTTATTAGTCTTTAAAGAAATACAAATAAAAGCCACAATGAGATACTACTTCATATCCACTTAGGATGACTATTAAAAAATATTACAAGTGTTGGTGAAAATGTGGAGAAACTGGAACCTTCACACATTGCTGGTGGGAATGTAAAATATTCAGCTGCTGTTGTTCCTCAAACCACTAAATATAGCTACAATATTTACCAGCAATTCCATCCTAGGTACATACCCAAAATAATTGAAAACAGGTACTGAAATAAATATATGGACACACATGTTCATAGCAGCACAATACCCAAAAGGTTGAACCCCAAATGTTCTTCCACAAATGAATGGATTAAATGAATGGATATATATTGGAAAATTAGGAATTCCAAATAAAGGAATGGAGTATTGATACATTCTACAACCAGGATGAAACTTGAAAATAGGCTAAGTGAAAGAAGCCAGACACAGGAGTTCATACTGTAAAAATTTCGTTTATATGAAGTAGTCAGAAGAGGTGGAAATCCACAGAAACAGATTGGTGGCTGCCAGGGGCTAGAGAGGAGAAGGAATTGGGAGGTAACTGCCCTCTTTTGGGGATGATGAAAATGTTTTAGAGGTGGTGGTTGCACAATATTGTAAATGTCCTAAATGCTGCTGAATTACTCACTCTAAAATGGTTAATTTTATGTGATGTGACTTTCACCTCAATTAAAGAGGGAATAAATCAGGTAAACCAATAAAAAACAGTTTATTAAAAAACAAAGCTACCAAAAGTAGAAATCCAGTCCATTCATCTTCATGCGCCTCATCCCCGTGATCTTTAGCACAGGCTGACACATAAAGACAATGAACAGTGTCTGCATGGATGAAGGGATAATTTGAAGAAAAGCTATAAACTTTGGAGACTCAGAAGTCTCACCTTTCATTCACCCTTTTTGTCTGTTAAAATGTTTCCTTCGATGTTCTTTTTTCAACTATAAAAGCAGTACTCACTTGTTACTATAAGCCAAACAGACAAGTATACTGAGTATTCCTACCACCTGCCCACCTCACCCCCCAACACTGCCACCCTACACTCTTCAAAAACACCAGGTTTCTGATATTAACAGATTGACAGTCTGGGTTGTATCTTTCCACCATTTTCCTCATGCTCATTCAAATGTCCCCCAAATGATGCATGCAATCCATCTCTCAGTTATTATCCTGGTATTAGTATTCCAAGGATGAATTCCTCCTGGTGCTTTTATTCCTTCATCTTCTCTTCCGAGATGCTGGGGGCCAAGAGGGAATGATCAGGAGGCATTTTCCCCGGTCAAAGGAATGACACTTCCACTGCTACATGGATTGTCTAATTACACAAAGTAGGAATTTGATTTGAAACTTGAAGCGAGAAAGCTTAAGTGGGTGAGACATTTGGCAACACCCATTCTCCCACTCCTAATAGGAGCTACCTGTTATTTTATAACCATTCCCACTTGTCAGCCTCCCAGCATGGGTTTTATACAAAAGCATTTCAACTTTTTATCAATTCAAAGATGGATTTTCATCACTTTCTAATATTTACTTATTTATTTCACTTACTGTCTGCCTCCCCCACTAACATGTTACCTCCACAGGGCAGAGATTTTAGTCTGTTTTGTTCAGTGCCATATGCCCAGCACCTAGCATACCTGCCTGGCACACAGTAGATGATGAAAAGCATTCATTGAAATAAATTCTACATCTCCTCTTACAAAGCTTACCTTCTTCTAGAAAAAGTTGGGACATTTCCTCTTCTCTCCTTCCTGGTTTCCCTCAAACATTACAGCTAACAAGGAGGGTGGGGGAGTTGATACCAACAAAGCTCAAGCTCCCAGCTTCTCACCTTGCTGGGTGCCAGTGAAGTTTAGAGAGGATAAGGCCCTCCATGCACATCACCCCTGGAGAATCAAAAAGGCCCTCCACATGATCCCATTGGATTCTGAGCCCGTACTTTGGGAGAGGTAGAGAAGAGGCATCACCATTTCAGAGAAAGACATCTGGGAGGCATCTGACTGTAAGGAGAGAGCTGAGACCAGAATCCATGGCTCCAACCACTTGTTCAGGATTATCTCCATCACCCAAGAGAAGACCCACTGCTCCCTCACAAGGTTGCATGTTAAAACTCCGACAGAGTGTCCTATTTTTCTACCCCAGGGAGCAATGTCCCCAAACCTATTTTGAGATCAACAGAGTATAAAAGCAGAGGCTCAAGTTTATTTCAAAAAAGTACCAGTTGACCAGCTATTTTGTTAAACGCCCCTCAACTTGGGTTTGTCTGATGTTTTCTCTTGATTGGACTGAGGTTATATAGTTTGGGCAAAAATACCATAGAAGTGGTATTTTTCCACAAAGTGAAGCTGTGCCCTCAGTGCTATATTCTTTGAAAGGGTCAAGGTCATAAAAGGCAAGGAAAGACTAAGGAATTGTTAGAGGCTGCAGAAGATGAAAGAGAAATAGCAACTAAATGCAATGTGGGATGCTTTAAAGGGTCCTGGAATAGACAAGGGACAGTAATAATAGAACATTCAAAGCCTGTAGTTTTGTTAATAGATTGGATCAGTGTTAATTTCCTCATCTTGACAATTGCTTATAGTTATGGAAGTTGTTAACATTAGGGGACGCTTGGAGAAGGGTACAGGGAAACTGGACTATTTTGCAAATTTTTCTGTAAGTGTAAAATTAATTCAAAATAAAACATTTTTAAAAGTGGTTGTTCCTTGTGGGAGCTTTCTCAGGCATTTCTTACAAGGGCACCAATCCCATTCATGAGGCTCTGCCATCATGACCTAATCACTTCACAAAGACCCCTACCTCCTAATACCTTCACCTTGGAGTTAGGATTTCAATATGTGAATGTTGAAGCATTCAGACCATAGCACCAACAGCTTCTGTCCCTATTTCTTTCTGTAATTAAATCCTAGACTCATCCTTATAGGTGGAAATGAAAAATAGGAATGATTTGGGTCCAACCTGACATGAACTTGACTTTTGAGGTTCTGGACAGTTGTAGGGAAGTGGAGTGAGGAACACGTTCATTTTGGGAACAGACCCAAAGATCCAGAGAAAGATTTTAGACTCTGCCTCACTTTTGTGCATATAATGATATAACCATGGATTTCAAAGGCCACTGAGTACACCCGTTAGTCCCCACTCCTCATCATGTCCAGGCTGTTTGGGTCGCTGAGCTAGAAAGGTGATGAGTGAGATGCTCAGAGCCACCTCCCCTGAATGCGGAGAGGAGCCAGTTTTCACTCAACCCCTTCAGTGTCTCTCAGCATGAGATACAACCAGCTACCTTATTGCCCAACATAGCAGGGAAGGGTGGCTGTCCCACATCCGCTTAGCCCATATTTTTAATTGCTTAATAATAGTGAGTGGGCACCCCTCCTCCCCTCCAGCATAGCCGCGTGGGGGGGCTTTGACATTCAGGGCCAGTGCGTGGGCAGGAAGCACAGATGAGGCTGGGAAATGTCAACCTCCTACAGCTTCTCTCCCAATTAATCACAGCGTCATATGACAGGGCACACCTCCAGTGGGGAGCACTGGGCTGGCAGTCCCCAGAGCTCAGCCCCAGCTCCAGCTCTGGCCCCACTGCTCAATTAGCTGTGTGATGTAGGGGAAGGGGCTCACCCTCTGGGACAGTGATTGAAAGCACAGGCTCGGGATCCAGACCACCCGAGGCCACCCCTGACTCCCTCACTCGCCAATAGTGGGATCCCAAGTAAATGATTTAACTGACCCACCCCACAATTCCCTCAACTGCAAAACAAGCAGGATGACACCTGCGCTGCCAGGTGGCTGGAAGGACGCAGAGCCGAGCACAGCGTGAGGTCTATATTAATAAGCGTTAGTTGCTGTTATTATTCCAATTCTAGTCACCTGATTCCATTGGCTATCTCCAAAGTTCCACAGGAAATATTTTCAAAGATGAAGAACACATGGAATTTGCCCTCAGCTACCCAGTCTTATGAGGACGACAAACGCAGGCATAAAACATTTCGGGGTGCGGGGGGCAGGCTGCCTGGGGCGTGCCCTGTACCAAAGCAGGTGCAGGAACCGCACACGGGCTCTGCCGGCATCCTCCCATTCAACCCTCACAACCGCCTGGTCAGCTTTATCCCATTGTACCAAGTGGGAGGCAGAGAAGTGAAGTAATTTGCCTTAGATCACATAGCTTCTTTGTGTCAAAGATGGGATGCAAACTCCAGTCTTAAGTCCCTCGCTCTTAAACTCCACGTCACCTGGGATCGGATGGGATTTGGGGAACGCCTCACAAAGGAAGTGGCATTTGAACAGACGAAGCCTCCACATTTTTATTATGGAAAGGCAGGATTTCTGGAGCATCTCCCAGCAATGAATCTTAGCAGCATGGGTGAGTTTTTTTAAACTCTGAGCCCTGGTTTCTTTGTTGCTGAATAATTATAGTGCCCACTGTGGAGCTGACAGAAGGAGCGAGTGCGTTTATGGATGTGACGTTCTTAATAGCACCTGGCACGTGGCAAGTGCGTCATAGATGTTGACTTGCCATCATCGTGTCATCTTCCTCATCATTACGACAGTCCCCAATGGGGGTTCAGTTCCCCTCAGCTGACAGGGCCACCTGTTGGTGAAAAGGGAACCTCTGTTTTCACAAGGGCTCTCAAGAGCATCCTAGCAGTTCCCTGAAATGTAACAATCAGCCATTTGCTCCTTAGGTGACATATTTGTTCTATGCCTGGGATCTCCGTGTGAACAGCAAAGCCACCAAGAGGAATGAATAACACGGACAATCCTGAATAGCACTGAGTTAGTCATTTGAGAGGGGAGTTCGTGCCCAGGAAGGATAAATGAGAAGGTGAAGCAGAGGCAGAGATGAAAAAGGCCCCTACAAGTGGAGACCGCCTAGAAAGTAGGAAGGGTAGAGTGAGATGTCGTCTCCTTCACAATTCCACCAAGGGCTGACCTTTCTAGGTCTGCCAAGAGGCCAAGCCCCCTGCCCATGCCAGCTTTCAGGCAGGGATGGTACATGAGCTGGGCCCTCATTAGCATGTGCTGCTAGAGTTCAGAGGGGTGAGTGATGGCTCCCCCAGAACAGAGGCATGTTTGATGTAGGCTTGTCTGCCCCGCCATCCTTCAGCGGGACCTGGGGCCAAGATTCATGTCCTCTGTCAGAGGCTCATCCAACACCCTGAGCTGGCCTCCACTGGAGTCCAATTTGTATACTCTCTCCCTGAGAATGGCAGGCAATTTTTCAGGACCTAGAGATGGGGAGACACACAGCAATGCTCCATTTTTCCTGGGAATAGCTTCGGGTCTGGGGTGAGGATAAACTAAGACAAGGGAAAAGGAGGGGAGGACTCAGAAGGAATGTTATTTTTTTCTTTAAAGATTTTATTTATTTATTTGACAGAGAGAGAGACAGTGAGAGCAGGAACACAAGCAGGGGGAGTGGGAGAGGGAGAAGCAGGCTCCCCGCTGAGCAGGGAGCCTGATGCGGGACTCGATCCCAGGACCCTGGGATCATGACCTGAGCCGAAGGCAGACGCTTAACGACTGAGCCACCCAGGCGCCCTCAGAAGGAATGTTATTAACCATGGATTTTTGCCTGTTTTCTGCCATTACTGCCTCCCTTCCCCAGCCCTGTCTCAGGTTTTCCAGGCAATACCACTTTGAAGAATGGTATATTATTCCATATCAGTTCGAGATTCTAGTCCATCACAAGAGACTATTGCTCACCAGGAGAAAATAATGCCATGACGTGCAAGATCATATTCATGAGAAATAAAATCCCCAAATCAAGATGAAACAGTTTGGCTAGTTTAGTTTGAAGCTTTGTTTTGCCTCTCCTCCATTTTATCTCTCACTTGGGTTGCCTTGTCTTCAATTCATTAAGTCCCTATTGTGTGCTAAGGGCTGGGAGACCAGCGGTGAGGGGTGAGGCGGAGTCCTGGGCCTAGAAGCCGGCCTACCAGCAGCAGGAACCAGCTCTGGGTGGCTCACTCTGCCCTGCGGCTTCCCCAGTCTCTGGCCCACAGGAGGGACCCCGCAGTGCCTCTTCAGTGCTAAATTTCAATAGTGCCTTTCCCACAAAAAATGATGTAGAAACCAACAGGAGCAAGAGTTGAATGTCAGAGCAGGGGCTTCCCTCGCAGCTCCTTTTCTTTATCTAATCCATTCCAGGGGAGTGTTTTCCTCATTTTTCATTAAAATTGGACGACAGCAAAGATGTTACAAAATTGATACCACACATCAGACGACATCACCACTGGTTTGTGTGGTACCAGCAGAGGGGATTCTGGCCTGAAGGCCACCGGTTAACGCCGGCGCTGCCCTCAGGTCCCTGTGTGACTGTGGAGCCCCTACAACTCTGAGCCTGGTGTGTGTAGGGCTGGCTCTCCTGCCCCATCTGTCAGGATACCAGAGGCAGCAGGAGCTCAAAGATGCTTTAAAACAGAGGTTCTGACCTTGGATCTGTGCGGTATGCTCTCAAAGCCTGAGGCTGAGGAAACAAAATGGTGGCCCCCAGGTGTGGGTTTGGGGCCCACACAGGGTTTTAAAGAAAATTGAATTCGTTGAACATTTTAAAATAAGGAGATCTTACATTTTCAGCTGCTCTTAAAAAATAGAAAATCTGATAACACCAGAGCAGAAACTCAATCTGAAAATAGTCTTCTGTAAGACTGGTTTGAAGAGTGGTTTGTGTCCTTTAGACTGAGTGTGGCCTCTGCAGGTCACCACACTTCTCACCACCATCAGCTTCCTTCTTTTTTTTTTTTTTAAGATTTTATTTATTTGACAGAGAGAGAGAGCAGGAACACAAGCAGGGCAGGTGGGAGAGGGAGACGCAGGCTTCCCGCTGAGCAGGGAGCCTGATGCGGGACTCGATCCCAGGACCCTGGGATCATGACCTGAGCCGAAGGCAGACGCTTAATGACTGAGCCACCCAGGCGCCCTCAGCTTCCCTCTTTTAAGCCACCTCCCTGGACCATGTAGGTGTCTGAGTGGGTAAAAAGTCTGGCCAGATGACCTAGTGGCCTGTGGCAGCCTATGGCCACCACCAGCTAGGAATTTACACTGACGGGCAAAAGCTGACCCCCATGAAGTCAGAGGAAAGCAAACTCCAGGCTGTGGGGATGGGCAGGGGTCAAGGAAAGGAGCTAGAAATGTGTGTGGTCCTTCTTCCAGTCCACGGGTAAACCATTTTGGCCAGCGCAGGGGAGAGCTGGGGGAGTCAAGCAGGGAGTGGTAAGTTGAGCTCATACTGTTGGAACGAGGACCCTGAATGCCAAGTACTATTATTCTCAGCTGTTCATGCCACAAACTCCACATACGATGTGGGGTTTAGGGACTAAGGCTGCCAAGCTCACACCTACACGCATTTCCACCCCCCACCTTCACGAGTGGAGGGAGGGGTCTAGGCCTCAGGAAATACAGGGCTACATACCAGGTTCTAGAAACCACCCTCCACCTTCATGAACTCGTCATCTGTAGGTTTTCTAAAGTATCCAGAGGCATCCCACAAAGACCTTGCAGCAGCAGGGGGCAAACTTCTGGGTTGAATTCTCCCGAAGTAGCTCAGGGGGAATAACAGAAGAAAGAAAGAAAGGAATAAACCTCCTTTCAGCTTCATTAGAGCTCTTGCTTAACCAAGCTAAAAATAAAACTAATTGCTTTTGCTATTCTAATGTGAAAAATCAGTTTTTAAAGGATCAAAATTCTCTCCCTGGCTGGAGAAATCATTGAATCGGTAATAGGCTGACTGCCAATGAATTATGAATGTCGTAATCAAGCCTTCTTGGAAGGCCAAAGTCTTGGTTACAAATGGGCACTATAATTAGCATGATGCTGAAGCTGTCTAAAGCGGACTCCCTTTTGTCTTTTTTTTTTTTTTAAATGGAAGAGGTGCTGCTCTTCTTCAGGTGTCTGGCTTATTCCAAACAATGCCTGTTCTCACCATTAGAGGAGACATGGAAAAGCATGGGACACCATTCCTTGCCCTCTAAAAAGCCCAGACAATCTCCCCCAACGGTTATGGGGAAAGTGCTTCCATTTTCTTCATCTATTGCGTGGAATTCTAGAAACTAAAGGTATTCTAGGACAGCAAGCAGCCTCTTTTCAAACCCAAGAAGGCTGAGGTATGGGCAGGGCTCAGTCCCCTACACCTTAGTGGGAGTCAGTCTGATCCAGTCGTTGCACTTGAACAAATAGCTGAGCTCTGCAGGACCGCGGGCGGAGGATATGGGCATGCGCATCAGGGAGGAAAATGAGAAGAGAAGGGCAGCCTGGCAGTGAGGGGGATGGGAATAAAACTGCCTCTCTGAGCCAAGCCCCAGTCAGGAAGAGGTCCCCTCACAACACACTGACAAGAAAAGCCAATCTAGATCAACAGGGCCAATAATAACAACAACATCCCGCCAAGAGAGAATCTTCTCAGGAGGGATTACCTTACCTTGTCTTCTGGTTTTCTGGAGGATGGATCCATTTTAAGCAAGCAAGCAAGCCAAAAGAAAAAGAAAAAAGCTAGGAGTTGCTGCTTTTCCCTCAAATCCTTGACCTTTGACTTGGCCTCTGAGATGGGATCCGTTCTAACCAGAAAGCCTTTTAACCAGAGCTACTTCCAAGAGCTTATCTTGGCGCAGCCCTGAAAATGACCAGTTGGGAAAAGGAGCTCAGGGCTCTCGTTCTCTCGAGCCCACAATTGAAGTTTGAGCCCAGCTCCTCAATCTTTAGCCACTTGCTGAGCACCACCATATGGGCTTAATCAGTGGTTCTCAGCCCTGACTGCACATTAGATTCACCTGGGAGACTTTTCCATGTTGCTGCCCAGGTCATGTCCCAGACCAATTAAATGTAATATCTAGGAGTCGCTCCAGGCATCACTATGGGTTAAGGCTTTCTAGTGATTCTAATGTGCAGTCATGGTTGAGAACCACTAACTTAATCATCCCCTTCCAGCACCTGTTCTATGTCTTCCTGCCCCTCCTCTCAGTTCCCAGACCAGCACTGAGGGGGTTTTGTATGATGAGAGACTCCAGAGGCAGCAACGCTTTCATCTCTTAGGGTAGGCACCAGGTCCTGAGGCATCTGTGTATGGTCCCCAGGACAGCTTCCCCACACACCCCAAATCATTCCATTAGAAAAGACCTTAAGGCACATCTTATCCAGGGTTGTGAATAGGATTCATCCTTAAGCCAACTTTGTTGGACCAGAAGTCATTCTCTAGGACACTACATAAAGTTCTTCTCAACAGGACATGTTGAGAAAAAAATGCCATCTTCAGTGATCAATGCCAGCCAAGAAAGCAGGAGAGAGAAATGTTGGTACCAAAACTGAGCATTTGTCAAGCCTCAAAAAATTTCCTCATCTGGCTTATAGGAAAAAGAGAGCCAGCAAAAAGCAGTGACATGGACATTAGCCAGTTCAGTAAATCAACAAGTTAGCCTGAAAAATTTGGTCTGTGTCTAATACTGTAGAACCTAGCTCCTCAAAGTGAGGTCCATAAAGCTATCAGGATCAGTATCAGCTGGGAACTTGTTAGAATTGTAGGATCTCGGGCTCCACACAAGACTTACTGTGTCCAAATATACAGTTTAACAAGTGCCCCAGATGATTCTACCTGACAATGAATTTTGAAAAGTCCTATTGGAGAGAAGATGGGAATCACAGCAGGGTCTGCCATGGTCCAGATGAGAAATACAAGGAAAACTCAAGAAAAGAACAATGTCAAGTAGCGTAAGAGCACAGAAATGTTGTCTGGTCCCAGAAAGGATGGAGATCCATGTAAATGCAAGAGCCCAGAAGCTTTGGAGAGAAGGAGGTCTTCGGGCTGGGTGCTAAAGGATGGATGGAGTTTAAATAGGCAGAAAGGGCCCCTGCCACTGTCCAGCAGCTCTCCTCCTCTCACCTCTGGGAGCCCTCTGTCACCTCTGCGCCTTAGCTCCAGATGTAGACCAGTTGTTTCTGGTGGGAGTTTTCTTTCCCCAAGAGGCTTGGGAACTCCTTGAGGCCAGGGACAGTCTCCTCTCCCTGCCCTGTCTCCTGTACATATCCACACAGGACCAGGCCAGAGTGATCACTCAAAACATTTTTGAATGAATAAATGAGTGACTGAATGAACAAGGAAAGACTAAAGCCAGACCTGTAAAACCACAGAGTCCAGCTCCCTTCCGCCCTTCTTCATCACCACCACCCCAAATTGACCCAATGAAATTTAGGCTTGTGCCCACAATTACCAGGGCATGACTTTAAAAAAAAAAAACTTAATCTATTACCCCAAAATTCACCCAAGTCTCATTGGCTGCTAACCAGTTAGGGTCCCTTTATTCTAAAGAGAAACCCATGCTCTGTGGCCCCAACATTCATGGATGAATCCCAGGAAGAGTAGCAGAAATTAAGGCTTGAAGAGAGGGTGTCGGAAACCCTGCCTAAAATTTTGTGGGGCGGGGTAACAGTCACTCTAGAGGGTCAATTCTCCCCTAGTCAAGATGTTCCCTCTTACCATGGACTCTGAAAAACAAACAGGGTTCTAGAGGGGAGGGGGGTGGGAGGATGGGTTAGCCTGGTGGTGGGTATTGAGGAGGGCACATTCTGCATGGAGCACTGGGTGTTATGCACAAACAATGAATCATGGAACACTTCATCTAAAACTAATGATGTAATGTATGGGAATTAACATAAGAATAAAAAAAATAAATAAAAAAAATTGTAAAAAAAAAAAAAGATGTTCCCTCTTATTCACATTCAAAGGCCCTGACCAGCCAGTCTGCAGACCCTCCCCACCTCCATCCCTTCCCACAAAATTAATATATGTGGAAGTACTTTGTAGAGAGTAAAGAGATGTGCAGTGTGAAGATCACCACTGCTGTATGATAAGAAAACCTCAAATAGAATCTTAAGAGTCATAGATATTTTCTGTACATTTCATAGCCTTACATTTGTGAACTTTGCAAAAAAAAGAAAAGAGAGAGAGTATGAGCACTGGAGTGATACTATCTGTTTTCAGATCCTGGATCTGGCACATTTTAGTTGTGTGACCTTGAGCAGATTATTTAACTTCTCTATGCCTTGGGATCCTCGTCAATAAAAGGAAACTCATAATAATAACACCTATTTCACAAGAGTGCTCCAGGGATAAATGGGCTAATGCATATGTGAGTTCCTAGAACATACTAGATATTCAATAAATGTTAGCAATTAGTATCTGCTTTTGGCTCCTGCCCACCTTACCTTCCAGAGCCCACCCAGCTATACATGTCTCATTCTATGCCCACTCTATGGATGCTGCCCCTGGTCGCCCAGATCCTCCCATGTACATCACCCAGACCTGGCATGAGGCAGCAACTCGTGCTTCAAAGAAAACAGTGCCCTCTGACATTTTACTCTTTACACCTACCATCCTCTTCAGGTATATCCTCAGGAAACTGGAAGGAGAGTATTTGATAAACTTATATGGAGGTGTTACAGAGTTATAGGTGTCTATATTCTTTTAAAGGCACAGAATATCTGCTTTAAAAAGGAACCTAAAGATAGCAATGCCTCAACAAAAAGGGACTAAGCATTAGCAATGGTATTTCTGGCACAGTCCCAGATCAGGCAGGTAGGTGTTTTTAAAATAAATGAGGGGAGAAACCTGAATGCCCAACTTGGGGACGACCCTCCTCCTGCAATACCAGAGGACAAGTAGGCTCCAGAAGGAATTTCAAGGCAGATGTATGATTTGGTTAGTTCCCTATTCCTGAACTTAGAGTTCACCTTTGGGTAACAACATAAAGGAGCATCTCTGTCTCGGTCATCCCACCAACAAGTAGTCCTCCTACAGTTATAGACTGCAGATACCACCTCAGCCACTAAGGGTAAAATGCCCATTGGCATAGTGAGCTCCATGAGCTGACCCTCCCTGAGAAATCTTCAAGCACCAGCCAAATCGCCACCATTTTCTCACCTCTATCCAAGGAAAACAGGCTCCCTCCATGTGCAGGGGAACATGGTACTAACAGCAGGAAAGCCTAAGGGTGTTAGCCATGCTTTCTCTAGGGCAGACCACACGTGTAGGGGAAAGAAAGGGATACAGGGATGGCTGGAGGAATGGGAGGCTGCCTCTAAGCAGGATCTCGGGCCCCACTCAAGGGTGGTTCGGGAGTCCAGAAAGAAGAGGTGCAAATTTATTTCCTATCTCTCCCTACTCGTTTGGCTACCTAGAGTTCTGACATCACCTCGCTGTCCCATCCTGTAACTGCACACACATGTGCCTTACATGACCAAGACAACCACAGTAGACACAAAAAATACACCAGAGGGCAGCAGAAGCAGCTGTGGCCCCTGAGTGGTATGGATGTCACCTTTGTGGTGAAAGGGCATGAGCAGGAAAGGACCAGCTGACCCAACTCTCTTTTTTCACAAAGTAAAAAGACACCGGGTCTCAGTAAGAGGATCTCTCTTGCCTTAGATCACAGTGAGCCTGCAGCTGAGTTAGGACCAGACCCCAATTCTTTTTTACTCTCTCCTGCTGAGAACTCTTCTACTGGGTGACCTCACACAGGTCATTTCTGGTGGTGGCTGACAATAGGTACTGGAAAGATTGGTGAGCCTGCACTTTGACGGTTCTTCTTCCCTCATCTTGACTTTATGCCGAGGCTCTGGAGTCATGAAGCCTTGGTTATGTGCGTGTTCCCCATCTGTCTGGATACCATTACCAATGTGTTTCCTGCTATAATGCAGCCTTTGTCCCCTCCTCTGACAACGGGTGGGTTCTCATGGCTACATCTTCTCCCCAGAAGCAAAGGCTTATTTGCCATGTGGAGATGTTCCTGGTTGAAGAGCCTCTATTCCAATATCAATAGCATCTGAAACCTCTGGCCGGAACAGGGCTAGCAGTTCTTAGGGAAGAAGCTCAAAATAGTCATACCTAACTTCAGAGAAGATATGGTATATAGGGGAGGAGACCGATCTCTAGGCCCTCAGCCTATCCAGAAATAGTAGCCAGAAACCTCTCCGTCTCCCCATGCTTACACACTCATTCCCTCTCCACGCTCTACAAAAATGCAAGACCGATCAGGGGAAAGAATCAGTGATGTTGGAAGAAAAACAATGGATTCTTATCTCAAAATAGTGTCTCATTCATATCCTCTATTAGCACCAGCTACATTCTTGATGAATGTGTCACTTTTATGTGCTGCTCATTTTCTTTTCTACAGAACAGGAGAGTCTTGTACTCAGGAGGGAGATGAGGATGGAGAGGGTAGGGCTGAGAGAGTGAGCCAGAAGGAACTGCTGCAGTCTAGTTTTTAAATGCTACCGAAGAAACAAAAGGAGGGGTCTTCTTCAAACTAGAGGGACATGAGATGCAGAGGAAGGTTGGAATATCCCTGGGCAGCTGGCTGTGGAAGAGACTAGATGACGTGAAAGCTGGGAGTGATGAAGAAGAATGTAGCTTAAAATCAGAAAGACCTTAGTCTGAAATCTAATTCCTCCCCCTTATTTGCTGTGTATCTTAGACAAGGGTCTTAAATTGTACAGTACTCAGTCTCCCCTACTTAAAATAGGATCATAATATTTGCCTCATGGAATGTTATTAAGCTTCAATGAACCACTGCGTGTCAAGTACCTGGAACGCAATAGACATTCAGTAAATGGAAGCCAATTGTATAATGACTTTTCAGTTTTCCTTTAAGGGTTTTTAATCCCCCAAACCAAGAGTCAGCATGTTTTGCAGCAGTGACTTTCAAATCTTTTTAGGGAGCAAAATATTTTCTTCAAAATAAATCACACAGATAAAATTAGTCCCATCATCCCCTTCTCTCCCGAAGGGTCTCCTGACTGCCTCCGAACCCTTAGGGGCCTGTTGGTGCAGGATGAATCGGAAGACCTGAGTTCTAATGTCTGTCATGTCACTACCTTCCAGGAAGACCCCGGACCAGCTACTCTACACTCTTGAGTCTCAGCTCTCTCACGGTTACATTGAGGAGCTTGGGGTGTGTGACCTCTAATGACACTCTGACTTCTATAGCTTCAGGAAAACTCTGGTTACTGGATCTGATGATTGGCTTTTCTGTCTTTTCTCCACGCCTACCCCAACCGATCATGCTGAATGACTATTTATGGGTACTCCATGAGGTCACTATAACCCCACCAGAAGGATGCAATTGCTTCTATTACATGAAGCAATATCATCATGTGCTACCTTGGGCCACCCCGGGGCACTTGCATGCAGCAGAATGGCACACGCTACAAATCAGTCATTCCCTAGCATCCTGGGAATGAAGCCATGGCTTTGGTCAGAGGGTGAAAGAAGCAAAAAGTGACATATCTACCTTAGTGCAAAAGACCCTGAAGTATCCTCCAAAATGGAAAGTCAGGAGCTGGAGTTCCATGGGATTTTAAAGACCACATCATGTCTCTTTAGAAGTAAATATCCTTAACCTCAGGACTACCTATTACGAAAGAAGATGAACACTTACCAACTGCCTGAAGGCTTTAATTTGTGTCCAGAGAATATATTAATAGGGGGCAAGTTGTCTGATACTGAGCAAATGGCAGGAACTTGAGCAGCAAGCACGAGAAAGCAAATTCTTGAGGAGAGGGTAGACAGGGGAAGAGGTAGGGGAGGGGCCTGGCCCAGGACTTAAGGAGTTTAAGGAGTCAAGTGTAGGTCTGGGCAAGATGAACACCAAAATAAAAGCCAAAGATCTTGTCATTCCAGCAAAGCCTATCTGTCAAGATCTGCGGGCAAGGAAGGATGAGGCTTAATGAGAGGTTGAAAATGAAGTTGTAATTGTGAAAATATAGCTAAGGCATGCTGTAGAAGGAGTCTGAACTCTTCCACATCCTACCATTAGCATATACAAAACTCTATTTTCTATATCTCCCCAGAAACGATAGCAGAATTGAGTGAAAACACATTTTAGAGTCCTTTGAAGACAATTAAATGTCTAACAAACTTAAGATGCTACTTATTAGGGTACTGGACTCAATCAGTGCTTGAGATCAGCATCAAGGTCATCTGGCAGCTGAATTAACTGCTTTCTGGGACTTCCTTCAGTGGGTAGGGTCTTCCAGGATAGGCCTTATCCTGGAAATGAATCTTGAGATCGAAAGAATTTGTCAGGATAGGTCCAAATTGCCTAAAATTCACATGAAACATATGTCATGTGGCACCCAGGTCACATATATGTTTTGCATGTAAGCAGTGTTTTCCCAGTAAATGACTGGCTCAGCTGGGGAGCTTGCCTAGTGGATTGCATGGAGTTAATTCCTCAGTGTTCCCTTGGAGCTGAGGCAGGACCCTTGAAACACACCAGCAGATGATCTAGAGTGGGGGTTGGCAAAATTTGTCCGCAAGTAAATATTTTAGGCTTTGCAGGCTCAGTGCTGTCCTTGTAGAGCAAAAGCATCCATAGTTAATCTGTAAATAAATGAGCACGGCTGTATTCCAATAACATTTTATTTACAAAAACAGATGGTGGAATGGATTTGTCCCATAGGCTGTAGTTTACCGACCCCTGATCTAAAGGGTCAGTTGCAAATCATTTTAGGCAGGACTAGGCAATACTTCACTATTATATACCCAATACATGACCCCATTTGGTTGCATATAAGGGATGTTTAAAAAGTATGAACCATCCTTTCATTATCCTGAACCTCCACTCTGGCCTTTATGCCAGATATCCATCTGGGAGAGCTCGAGTAGTCCAAGCCAACAAGTGGAGAATGTAGAAAAGATCAAGAGAAGGCCAAAAAGAGAAGAAAAATGTTTTAATGTTTCCAAAACATATATGGAAAAGAGAACCATGGACATGTGGTGTCTTAGAGTTGGCTTTGCAAGAGACCTAGTGCTTCAACAGTCAGAAGTATTTCCAATAATCATGAACAAGAGTAGACTACTGAGAACTGAATGAGGGGGAAACTATGCCCCAGAAGCAGCTTGAGTCTAGGACGAGAAGGCCCGGCCCCACATCAATCAGGCATGCACTTCATGCTCGGACCAGCACTGGGAGACCCACCGATGTTACTGTACTTACTCCTCACTTCTCCCTCCAGCGGAATATTACTCCTCCTAAAACATGAGAGATCCAAGGAGCAGAGAAATTAAGTCCTCGCCTGTGGACATGAAGCCAATGAGTGGGGAAATCAAGACGAAAATAGAGAGGAGTTGAATGTCAGAGCAGGGGCTTCCCTCGCAGCTCCCTGGCTGCCATCATATTCTAAGGCCTGAGTCACTTAGTGGGGCTGGGGGTTTGTTCCTGTGAGAGTCAAGTCCAGAGAGTAGCCCCTCTCCTCCCGACAAACTCCATTTCAACTGGGGCTACTCTGGCCAGTCTCCAACTCTCTCTCGAATCTTCTGCTTGCAGCTACCCAAATTGGGAACCACTAGGAACCACTCTCCTACCCTGAGGATGCTCTTTCTTCCTTCCATGCAAGTGGCCCCATGACCTTCATGCAGGGCCCTGGAGGAGGCTTGGCTCGGCCAAGTGGGAACTCTGGGGTGAGTGAGCCTGGAGCAGACGAGTCTGTCTGAGAGGCTCCCAGAGTGACTCCCCGCCACCCTCCTTGCTCAAAGGGGGCCTGGATGGCAGCTGCAAATTGCCTATGAAATCCATCCTTCAGTGCTGCCAAATGTGGGGGCGGGGGGGAGGCAGTGTTTTGAAGTAAAGCTATAATATGCCGGCAATAAAAGTTTACCAGCTTTTATATAGGTTCCCAATAATGAGGGGAGATATTTCAGCAGCTCCGAGAATGCCGTGAGAGGAAAAGCAATTCCTGGCACCACCTCTTTAAGGCGAGAATCTGCCTCACCCACATGGTTCATAACTGGGAGTTTTTCCCAATTAAAGGGGATTGCATCAAGTTCCGTGTCTCTTTCATTCCTCATCAGAGCTTGTAATGATTCCTCAGGCTTCCGAATGAAGAGTCATAAAGTGCAACTTTGCACTGGAGATGGGTGGTGAATTTTTATGCCCACAAACCTTGGAAGAGTCAAGAGTTACAGCAACAGAGAGGTAAGGAAGTGAGGAATTCTGGAGTGTTCCAGGAGTTCAGAGCTGGGGGTGGGGGCATGAAGAGAAAGTGTGTGTCCCCAGGGCGTAGACCTTGAGAAACACACTGGGGCTGGATCAAAGTGTTGCTGCTCTTGATAAGGGCTCTAAGAGGTGGGCTTTCCGTGAGCTGGTCAGAAACCTAAGAGGAAGTGTAGACATGAGAGTGCCTGGGAAGAGGGTACAAATGGGCAGCCTGGAAGCAGAGGGAATGCCCTCCAAGATGCTGGTGAGGGGGGCAGCAGAGGGGTGGAGGCTAAGGCAAGGGGATGGCAGGAGGGAGCCAGGCCAAAGGCAGGTGTACCCACTGTGTGACCAGGAGGGATCATGGTCGCCGCTCTCCCGCACCACCCAGACAGCAAGGGCTCTTTTTGCTACGCGGGAACCTGATGGCAGCTGAGATGCCCGTGGGATGAGCCGCAGCCCAGTGGGGCCAGTGGTATTCACTGGCTAATGGGCATATGTCAAACCTCATTAACAGAAACATGCCTGATTTCAAATTTGTGACCATTTGGACACAGATGAGACTCGAGTTGACATATGAGCTTTCAATGAAAACAGAGTTTGTTACACGAATCAAGAGTGTGAAAGGGTGATGGGCAAGAGGGATAATTAACCTACTTGGAAAAAAACCACCGATTTCAAGAACTTGGAATGACATTAGCTCTTTTCTCTTTGCATCCAAACAAAGTCACTAACAAATGCTTGCTGTCTCATCTCAGCACAGACCCCGCAGACCCTCCGCCTCCGAACACGTTGTCAATTGCTAATCGGTGCTGCTGCAAGTGCTTAAAATAGCAATGGCCACTCTCCCTCCTTCCAAGGTCCAGCCCGAACCACCCTCCTCTCCCCCTACATCGGGCCTTCCAGGACCTCTCTGCCTATGCAACTTCCCCTAAAGCATCTAGAGCCTGGGCCACTGTGTGCCATGCGCAGGCTCCCTTGAACCATGAGTTCTGTCCCACGCCCACTCTTACAGCCCTGACTAGACTAGAAGTACTCGATGACCAAATACAAGTCGTATTTATGGTGATTTGACCCATTAGGTCACCAAGAACTCTATGTTGGCTAATTGAAAGAGAAGTGCAATTTTCTAGCAAAATCTTTATATGTGGGTATTATGAAATATTAGGAAGCAATTTAAAAAGATGAGTTGGGGCTAAATATATCGATTTATCTGGAAAGATATCCATTTCAATTTTAATGGGAAAAAATTGATTGCAGGGTTATGCACATTGTGTGATCCCACGTTTGAAGAAAAATACTTGCCGGGGTGTTCTGTGAACATTTAAATGTGTTTGAGTGCAGAGAAGAAGATAGACACCAAACCGTTCACTTTTGTTTTCTTGGTTTGGGGAATGGGGGAAGGAGTACGCCTTTCCCCTTGCAGGGCTCTGTGCTGTTTGGTGTGTTGAAATGAGCATTCATTACTTTCTACTCTGAGGGGGAGTCAGTAAGCAGTACAAACAGTGCAAAGTCCAGCTACGTCAGACTTTGCACTAACACACACATTGCACTGCCTCTTTTCCGTGAGGCTGAAGGCCAAGGCCGGAGTACGGAGGGGCCGGGCAGATGGTGTGCTCCTCCCGCAACCTCATGCAGCATCCACACACAGTCTCCCTAGGGAGCTTTATAAGAGACCTTCTTATGACCTCCACAGCCCCTGCACTGCTACCTTTGAGGTTCCATCCATCCCTCGCTTCTCCCGGGGGTGACCATGAGCAGATCTGGCTCTTGCATCCAGAGAGCCCTGTATGAAATGGGAGAGAGAGCTGTTTTTCTTTCCGGGTGCACTCTCCACCCCCTCCAGTTTGCTCAGTGCCCCCAGAGGCTGGCATCCATGGACTGCATCAGTAAGACTTCCTCAGCCACTGGATTGGGCTCAGCCAACAGGAGAGCAGAGAGCAAGAGGACAGAGCAGCCCAGCCCAGACTGACAACAGCAGTATTGCTCTACTGAAAACCCCAGATCCTTCTGCAGCTATCACTCTCCCAGGGTGTGGTTTGTGCCTCATGCTGGGTGGGGGACAAGTGTAGGAACAGTTTCTCCCTGTTCTTAATCTCAAGGTGCTTTACATCCCTTGTTCGTTCCTTTAAGCCTGCGCCTTTATGACCTGTCCCTTCACTATACTCCCTTCCATGCCCCTCTTGTGGGTGTGTCATCTGCCTCCTGCCTGGACCCTGAGCAGCTTCCCGGCTCTCTGCCACTAGCAAAGGGCTGTGGGGTGCTCTGACACCGAGCAAGGGCTATCTGCAAACCCAGTCTCCACCGTGAGAAGCTTCTCCATGCCAGAGACACGTATACCTTGGAAACTCCTCTCTCCAGCAGACTCTTCTGAACCTGGGGGGGCGGGGGAAGGGGGGTTCTAACAGTGAGCCTCCCATTTCTCTGATCCACTAGCCACAGAGAGGTGGTAAACAAGCCCAGTTTACCTCCTGGCAGTCCATTTGAACAAAAGAATCTAGGCGAGCTAAAAGAGATGGAAATCTCCATGCCCCCTCACGGGCTAGAAACAGGGGTGCTGTGAAGCCAGCCACTGCAGCCAAATCGCTCCCAGAGCAAAGTTCTGCTCCTGTGCCTCTTACCTAGCAGGTGTCAATCAGGCTGGGAACAGGGAGAGAACAGATGCAAACAAGCCAACTAAAAATACACCCGTTGCAGACTTCGTTAAATGTGCAGGAACATTCTCAGTCCCTGGGGCAATGATGGGACTCAGGATCTCAAGAGGCAGAAAAGGGATGGGAACTCAAGTAAAACCCAGTGTAAAAACAATCGCAGTAATGACAAAAATATACACCCAATACAAAAAGTAACCCAAAACTGTTCACACTCAAATCCTATGGGATACTAACACCTAATTATTAATCAAGATAAACCAGAATGAGCCTCTGAATCAGCTTCCTTCCACTGTCCAGAGCCCATCTTGCCTCCTGTGTGTGCTACTAATCCCATGCTCTCCAGAAGCCGTGGAAGGGGCCCATGCCAGGCCCCTTTCTAGACAAAGCAGGAGGCTCCAACCAAGTGAGGCCTGAAGGCCAGGCACAGAGGAGGACACATAAGCAAACCCCTCCACCAGCACCCACTTCTCTCCTGGCAGCAAGAAAGCAAAGGATGTTCTAGACCCAGGTTTAGAACAACCAGGAGAATAAAGGACTGGTTTTCACATCCATGAAGGCCAACGTGTTACCTTTATTTGAATGAGAACACTGGACACCTTTTGTAGAAGTCCAGATTAAACTGGCTGAGACAGGACTGATTGGCTCATAGAACTGAGAAGTCTAGGGGTATTTCAGGCATAGCTGGATCTAGGTACTCAATGGATGTCACCAGGAGTCTCCAGCTCTCTGCCTTTCAGATCTGCTTTCCTTGCTGGGACTTGATTCTCACTTCTCATGGATGGTCCTCAGAAGCTCCAGACTGATACCTGTTATTAAACAACTCCAGAGGGAAGTACGAGCTGCTTCCCCAAGAGTGCCCTCAGCAGTGTTAGATTTGAGTTTCAATGGCATGACTTGTGTTACCTGCCCACCTGTATGTAACCAATCTCTTTGGCTAGGAGAATGGAATGCTCCGACTGGCCAGGTCTGAGTCACGTGCTCACCCCTGAGTCTTGGAAGTGGAAGAGTCTGGCATGTAGTTGGCACTCCAGAAATGCATGTCCAGTGCATGAATGAATGAGTGGCCCAGAGATGTGAGAGTTCACAGTACGTTGGTAATCAGTAACTTGGCTACTGTGAGTCAAAGAATGTGATGGGAAAGCCAAGAATGAAGAGATAGTGTGTGATGTGGTGGCCACGGGCAAGGTACTTGGCCAACTGGTCTACACACTACAGGACACATGGAGAAGCCCAGATGCACCATCTGCCTTCTGGAGCTTACAACCTAGTAGGAGTCTTGTTACAACCATCCACATGTTATGGCACAAGGGAGATGCTCCTGCAGGAGCAGAGGATGCCTTCCCACCTGGGGAGGAGTAGGGCGTCAGAAATCTTCTTCCAGAGGAGTATGTGTTCCATGTGGAGTTGGCGAGTGAGAAGAGTTTGGACAGGTGAAAACAAGGATGAGCCTTTAGGCAGAAACGCTGCACCATGGGTGGGGGTGGGGTGGGTAGGTCCTCCGAGGACAGGCCCATGAGGGGCCCCAGGAAGTGGGACTCTAAATGGGCTCAGGAGGCCCCAGGGGAGTTGGGGGAAGCTAAGGCTTCTGGGCCAAGGATTCAGAGCTTCATTCTGTTGGCCGTGGGGCATTGCTGTTGCCCATTGAGCCAGTTCCTCAGTCACTATCCTGAAAATAGCATCTGCCTGTTCTTGGGGTGCAGCAACTCAAATTCATGGTTTTAGGAAATTGGCAGGATCTCTCCTCCCCGGCTGCTGCTGTAGGAGCCGTGGTTCCTCTCTGAGGGGCAGCCTCTTCAGGCTGCAAATCGCCCTCCCTCTGACTTCCAACCACTTGCAGCGACAACGGCGTAGCTCATCTTAAAGAGCCAGGTTTCGCAGCATGCGTGATAAACTCAGCTATAAACTGACGTTTGAAATCCACAAGCTGTTAATCCAGTGGCTGCCAGCAAAGCCGCATTCTCTCCACTGTTTAATCTTCACGTACAATGGCACAATTCCTATGTTCCCTCAGCTGCTCTCGGCAGCCCCCACCGAGCCTCCTTCCCCAGACCTCTCCTGCAGTCCCTCGCCCAGCGGATACGTTCACAATGTCCTCTTTCCCTCCGCCCCCCACCTATAGCTCTCTCCAGCTGAGGCATGCTGGACAATCTTGGTCAAAGCAAGCAAGGAAATCACTGGGCAGGGGTAAACTCTGCTCGGGTGAAAGGATGGATACTCAAGGATCCTTATTGGGATTTGCCCACTCTGCCAGCGATTGGTCCAGGAGGCTGAGGGAACGGCTCAGTCTTGTGGACAAACTTCCCCGATTCCTTAGCTGCTCTTTGATCCTCCACCATCCTGGCCCCACCACCTCTTGAGAAGCCCAGAGTTTGTCCCCCTCCCCCCTCACTCCATGGGGGACTCCCAGAATCAAACCAGCCAAAACCCCGGACAGGGGCCTGTCCCCTCTGTGGACTCACTCACCTTCTGTAGCACAGGCTACGGCTGAATTTGTGCTGAATCCAGTCAGCTTAGCCTTCTGAATTTCTCTGAAGCTTGGCTTTGTCTGAGCCAGTGGTTCTTAAATCTTTGAGTGTTAGACCCTCTGGAGGGTTCTCCTCTCCTTTAGAAGGTGAGCCCACAAGCAAATGTGTCATCACTTCCCAGGGTTTATGGGCTCCCTCAACCCACCTGTGGGTACCCTCTTCCCATGCAGCTTTGGACACCCTGCCCTAGGCCTCCACTTGCAACGTGAGAGCAGGCTTTGGACCCCTGGAAACCCTCTAAGACAGCTCCTCCTGCCCTATCCCTGAGGCAGAACGTTCTTTCCTTCTCCCTCCACACTTCCTAGAACCCAGACCTACATTTTCAAATCTACAACCAGAGATTCCAGTGGAGGAGTCTTAGGAAAATCCCAACTGTGAAAATCCCAGAAGTACCCCCAAAGTGAATCTTTGCTTTGGTGAATCTCTGGCCTTTGCCCAAACCAACATATAAAAATCCTTCTGTAGGATTTTAATATGGATTGCGCAAGAAAAAAGAAAAAGAAAAAGAAAAAGAAAATGGGGGAGAACTTTGGGAAATAGGTTTGGAAAACAGTGGATTTAACAAGGTTAATTCTGTTGCTTTGCTTTAGTACTTCTCAGAGCCTTTAATATGCTAATGTGTTACTTCGCCTATTTGACAACAGAACCCTTTTCACAGAGCTTCTCAGTGGTGCACAGAAATAAATTAAGAACTGCCATCCCCAACCCCTTCCAATACCAGCACAGACTGATAGCTCCTCAAAAGTGCTCCTACCCTCCCTCTGGGAATCTGGGAGCAGAGTTTTGAAACAAATGCATTGGTTGATGGAGAGCAGTGATTTTTCATCCTTGACTACCCATCAGAATTGCCTGGAGGAGATTTAAAAACGTACTTCTGCCCAGACTCTACCTCCACAAGTTCTAGGTCTTTTGGTCTGGGATGGGGCTTTTTTTTTTTTTTTTAACTGTCCTCTAGGTGATTAAAATATGTAGCTAGGGATAAGAATGTGTTGAGTTTCTTAATAGATTGGTTTTCACTAGGTTCAGCTGTGAGACTAAGATGAGATGAGATGGCTTAAGTAAGAGTTTATTTCTCCTTTACATAAAAGTTGAGAGGTAAGTAATCTAAGGCTGGTATGGGGGTTCTGCTCCATAAAACCCTCACACACTAAAGCTCCTGCCATCTCACTGCTCTACCATCCCTAGAGTGTGGTCCTCATCCTCATGGTCCAATGTGGCAGCTAGAGCTCCAACCATCACATCTATGTCTTCCAGGCGGCAAGAAAGAGAAAGAAAAAAGAAGGAGCAATGAGCGTGTGCCCACTTCCTTAATGAAGGCGCTCCTACACTGACAAATGGCCCTTACACTTATATCTCATTGACCAGAACTTTGTCATATGGTCGGTCACACCTATACACAAAGGGCTGGGAAATATGATCTGTATGTGGTTGGCCACATGCCCAGAGGAAAATCAGATGTTCTACAGAAGACAGAAAAAAATACGTATTAGAGGACAACCTGTCACCTCTGCCATGAGTTACAAGAAGTTTAAATAAACAGTGCCTTTACACTTGCCAATTATCCTCTCTGGCCATGCACGGGTGACCACAAAGAGGCTAGGCTAGTCCGAGAGAGTGGCAGAGGAAAGGATTCACTTGACAAGAAGGATCATCCAGGAAGAAGTCTCTCCTGGGACCCTGCTTTCACAAATGGACAAAATGCACCCCCACAGGGGCTGTGTGACATCTCAGGAGCAGCAGAGCTGGGATTCAAACTCGGGGCTGTCTGAGTATGACATCTGACATTTCGGTGCCTGACAGAGGGAAGGGAAATTATGACAACCTTTGCCCAGAGTAAAGAGCATCTGGACACGCACAACCCAGAGCCCCCAAAGGCCTTTCGTTAATGTGAAGATGTAGCCCTTGCATGGTTTTCTAGAGCAGGGGCTCTGGAAAGGACCTCCAGGTTCTCAGTGCCCCCCACCCAGTGTCCATCCTGCTGGGTGAAGGCTTTGCCTTCTGCAGTCCTCTGGGAACAATCAGTGGCCAACACTTGGGCTACTCAGTACATGGCAGCTTCTTCACCTCCTTCCTTGGTAGGGAAGGGGGGCAGGGCTAGAGAACCTAGAAATGAAGTCATCACGCAGAGTGGAATGGGGAGAATTGGCAGAGAAAAGGATCACCAGGGTAGGGCTCTCTCTGGGAGTGGGGCAACCGTGGGCCCCTGCTTGCTTTCTTCGTCAAATCTGATCCAATTGCTCTACTCCGTGCTGGGCTCTCTTCACTCAGAGGGTCCCCAGGATTAATGCTCAGCCAGGGTCAAAACACGTCAGTGGGCGACACCTGCTTCCATCAGTCAGGCAATCAAGAGCCTGTGGAATATTGCAGACTGAGGACATGCAGAGCCCTGGGCTTGACCCTGGGTGGGAGACAGGGGGCATGACATAGAAGCGGTATTCCTTTCCCTGAGAGCTACTAACTCATTAGATAGACAGAAGTAATCCTAATAAACCTCCCAGACAACGATTAAACTACCACTGAGGGCGTGTACCAGCTCTCTTAAGGCAGATCTCTTACATCTCATCTGCCAGATATGAATGCACCTGCGCTGAACTGGGTCAGCTGGGCTGGAGCAGGTGGGTGGAGATGGGTGGTCCCAGAAGGCTTCCTAAAACACCCAGACTCGGCAACTACGTGTGCGTGTGGGAAGGTGTGCCTACATGGGCCTGAGCGCGTGCGTGCGTCCATGGGCGTGTATGCGTGTGCATATGCATGAGCATCTTCAGACTGGCCTTTGCCCAAATTGTCCAGCTGCAGGCTTGTCCCTGCCTCCATTTTAAGTACCCTTCTCCCCCTCTCCTCAACACCCCGTGCCTCCCTACCCCCACCTCCTCTACTGCCCACCCACAACACACAGAAGATCCAGGGCCCCCTTCCAGCCCCAGAGATAACTGATTTATTATGATTAAAGGCATAAGCTCTTACCTTACAGGGCCATTTTTCTCTACATTTTGAAAGGGGGCAATGCTTAAGCCCTAGGACTAGATCTCTAAAGGGGGGATATAACAGCGAAGGGCACAGGTTTTCTAACAGTTTTTAGAAGTCTCCTTTAGTTCATGCACTGTGCCAGGCAAATCATGTCCATCATCTTGTTCAGCCCTCCTAACAATTCTGCAAAAGACACATTCTCAGCCTGATTTCTCAGAAAGAGAAACTGAGGCAAGGAGACAGGAATAGGGCTTGCCCCAGGTGACCCAGTGGTGGAGCGGAGGCATTTTTCAATACTCTGTGCCTCGATGGGGACAAAATATGGGAGTGGGGATGGGGACATATGACCAGACAGGCTCCTTAGAACCCCTCCGGGCACAGACACACAGAGAACTACTCCTCTGTCCAGGCTGGCCCCACATCCATCAGACCCAAGGTCCTTCTAGAGCCCCACAGCCCTTCTCCTTCCCACATTCCCCTCGATGCCCCCTCCCTCTTTCCTCTCATGCTTTCATTTTGGGAAGTAATTGACAAGGTGGGATTATTTGCCCTTGCATTCACAGGTCCCAAAATGAGGTGCTGGTCTGGGGCTATCTCTAAGCAGTTTTTAAGAAAGCAATCTAAACGGAATCAAGTGTACTTCCCAGCCTCAAAATTTAGCTACAGAGTCATTTCTCTAGGTAATAATGATAATGAAAAATGGCCTCCAATTATTCAAAGCCTGTTTCCATGAATAATTCAGGAGCAAAGAAGCTGGGGCTCCTTACCTGCTTGCCATAGCACCCCTCCTCCACTCCCACTCTTTTCTTGCTCCTGGAGCGCTTCTTAATTTCCGAAAAAAGACCATAACTCTACACACTAAAGTACCCAGGCTCTCGTCACCTGGAAATGCCAGTTAAGATAACCACCAGCAGACCCCATGTCAGGTGTCTGACAGTGGGCTAAGCATGCTGTGAGCATTCCCTCATGCAATTCTCTCAGGAGCTGGTATTTTCCACATTGTACACGTGAGGAAGCAGAGGCTCAGAAAATGAAAGAAATTATTCCAAGCTCCTACAACGAAAAAGTGGTAGAGCAAGGATCCGACCCCAGGAAATGCCAGAGCCTGGGCTCCACGCCACCACTGTCCATTTGCAGCAAGGAGACAGGGCCATTTCCTGGGGTGCATTCCTGACCACCCCTCTTCTTGCCCCCACTCCCAAGTCCAAAGCAGGAGAGTTTTCTCAGCTCATCCTAGGGCTTCAGGATTTGCACAGACTCATTCCTCCTCCAGGAATGTTGCCGGACTCCCCAGTTTACAGCACTGGCTTCTTGCAAGACCTGTTTGGTGGACAGAAACCTGGGCAATCTTTTCAAGCCCTCGGGCATCCGGAGGCAGGCTTTGCCTTATGCCAAGTCCAGCTCCTTGGAGGAAACTTTTACAAAGTTTTATGTGTAGGTGAAAGCAGCCTCAGCACCCCAATCCCCTCCCTCATCTTCCCATCACTATAGCAACCTATATCCCTTCATAACTAAGAGGACAGGTGGGAGGAGCAAGTTTGAAATAGCACTTTTAGCTTCTTGATCTAAGATGTTCGTGCTTGGCTCCGTTCTGGTTCTTTACCATCTCCCTTGAGACCGGGCACATGGTCCCCTGCTCTCCACTCAGCACAGGGAAGGGGCCAAGTCAGCCAAAGAAGACCAAAGCCTAGACACCTGATCCTGGGAGAAGAAAGAAGGCCCAGTCGACTCTGTCCACCCCAGTCCCGAAGGGTCTTTAACAGCCCCATGGCAAAGCCAGCCAGTGGACCTCCTGTATCCGTTCCCCCCTTCTTCCTTAGAAACAGAAGCCTGACATTTATTCCCATACACTGTCTCCAGGAGTGAAGACTCCTTACACAGCTCAGTTCTGACCACAGGAAATGTAGCAGGAGAGTGGTGGGAAACTTCCAGTAAGCCTTCTTCTCCTTCTCTTCTTCCCATTTGCTGCCGAGTACTCAGATATGCCCGCAGTACATGACCAGATCCACTGCCAAACAGGCAGGAAGAGGCTCCCTGACTTCATTCTTCTCTTGCCTGCCTACCACCTGCTCATCTCTCCTATTGGCCAGACGCACCTGGAAGAGAGAAGACTTGAGCTGAGTGGTCCTTAGTAGTCAACCTCTGGGACTCAGATAGGGAACTTCCCACCAAGGCAGGCGTGACTCCAGAAGACCCCTCACCCAATTCCCCCTTAGGCGGGATCCAAATAGCTCATAACATTTCTGCTAGAACCCCCACCCTTTGCCTTTGAAACCCACCTCGGCACTCGCAACCAAAGACAATTGAGCCTGCAGCCAATTCGTATATAGACTATTATTTGTACTTGCTGATTCTTTTCGTTGTTGTTGTTGTTGTTTCCTTTTCTCATTGTGGTGAAATATGCATAACATAAAATGTACCCATTTAACCATTTCCAAGCGTACAGTTCAGGGTCATAAGGTATATTTACATTGTTGTGTATCCATCTCTAGAACTTTCTCATCATCTCAAACTGAAACTCTGCCCCCATTAAACACGAACACTCCCTTCAGCCTGTCCCCTACTTCTCCCCGCTCCAGACCCTGACAACCACCACCCTACTTTCTGTTTCTATTAGTTGGACAACTCCAGGTACCACATGTAAGTGGAATCATAGAATATTTATTCTTTTGTGACTGGCTTATTTCACTTAACGTAAAGTCTTCAAGATGCACGTAGCTTGTAGTGTATATCAGAATTTCCTTTTTTTTTTTTTAAGATGGACTCTATTCCTTTGTATGTATAGACCACACTTTGGCTTTGCGTTCATCCATAAATGGACACCTGGGTCACTTCCACCTTTTGGCTATTGGGAATGACGGTGCTGTGAACAAGGGTATAGAACATAGTTCAAGTCTCTACTTTCAATTCTTTTGGATATGTGTCCAGAAGTGGGATTCCTGGGCCATATGATAATTCTCTGTTTAAGTTTTTGAGGAATTGCCAGACCGTTTTCCATAGTGGCTACAGCCTTTGACATTCCCACCATTGCCGACTCATTGCGTTCATGACTTTTCATGTTCCCATGATGTGTCCTCATCCAGACAATCAGTACCTCCAGGGCAAGGACAACACCTTCTCTGGCCTACAGATTTGACAGCAATAACTGTTCATGGAGGACCCACTGTAGAGAGATGCTGCCAATCACCAAGCACATTAACAATGATGACTAAGAGCCTTTCCTAGACCTCGAGGAATCAAGGTTTTCAACCTAGAAAGAAAAACAGCCAGGAAAAGAAATGTGTGGACAACGGCTGTCACACAGAAGCAACATGCTAATTCTCATAGGGGGATTTAAGGAAGGCTTCCTAGTAAAGACAGCATTTGAATCGAGCTGTGAAAGGAAAGAAGTATGTCTCCAGCCAGCACAGAGAAAGGGAACCCCCACGTGAGAGACACAGGGAGAGCAAAGGCACAGCAGTATAAAAGCCGCTGGTGTGTTTGGGGAACAACAGGAGCTCCAGGGTCCAGCCCCAAGAATGCAGGGGCAGTGAAATGAAATGGAAAGTCGGTGAGGTGAGTTGGGGCCAGGAGCAAAGACCTTGTTAGCCGCCATGTTGAAAAGTTTGGGCTTAATTAGGAGGTAGTGAAGAGCTGCTAAAAGTTTTTGAGCAGGAGGTGTTATAACCAGAGCTTTGTTTTATGATAAGGAAAGTGACAGCAGTATGGAATCCTGGGTTAGGAGGGAGGAGATTAGAAGCAGGAAGCCAGGTCAGGAGGCCATTACAAGTTGGACATGCACCACATTAGGACTTTGAAGGCAATGTTGCGGACTGAGTGGGTTTGCGTGGGGGATGCAGGTAAGAGAGCACTGTGTAGGGAACCCTGTAGAATGCAGGAGCATTCTCTCTGAGCTGAGGGAACCTGCTGGGTGCAGCCCTCCCAAGCCTCTCAGTTTGCATGTGGTTTAGACCCAAGTCAAGAATGATTTGGCTTTCTGTGGGGTCTACTGAGGCAGAGGTGAAAGGCTGCAAAGGCTAGAAATAGACCAGCTGGGCTGGGGCAGTTGGAGGGCTTGGCAGGGACACAGGATGCCCTTGTAGGAAGAGCTAAGGGGAGGCCAAGTCAGGATCTCTACTGACTCCAGAACCTGGGAATTCTACCAGCCTCTGCCCTCTGCCTCCTCGAGTGCCAGCAAGATGAGCTATGATCAGGTGGGCTAGCGACATCACTGTGGAAACAATGAAGGTCTGAAAATGCCTATACCCTGATCCTTTGAGAGGCCCCCCACATTTCCCAGCATCAATTTGGACAGGGCAGGAAGAAGAGAAATGAGCAAGAGCCCGGATCAGACAACATAAAGTATGGTTTCTACTCATCAGAAGGCCGGATCTATTATAGTCATAATGGAAAAGCTTCAAGTTCTGTACCAGAGAAGGTGATGCTCTTACCATGTTATCTTGTATCCCTTGCACTTGGAACAGAACTCCACCCCAGGTGCCTAACACTTGAGGCTCAGTATGCCCTGGCCACATGAGGCAGGGAGGCTGGTCCAGACCCGCACCTCAGAGCTGTGGGAGCAAGGCTGTGGATTGAGGACAAACGGAGGATGGGGCTGAGCGGTAGGACCGCTCTGCACACTCCTGTGGGTTGTTCACCATGCAAGGGCTTCTGGGAGCCAGGAAGTCTTTCCCTAATTTTCACAATGGCTTCATATGGAGTAGCTAGGACCTAGATAAGACAAAGATTTTTAAACTGCTTCAGAAATCATCTCCCATCTCTGATGTTCCCAAGTCAAATACTTCTATTATTAGCTCTCATAGCCCAAGTAGCTCCCATGTGTAGCACCTATCACATTTACAAATTTACATCTATTTGTATGAACATTTATCAATGTCTGTCTTCCCTCTGGATCATAATCTCCAAGAGAGCAGGGAGCAAGCAGTTGCTTTGGTGAAAAGTGAAAACTACTGTCCCAGCTGTGGGTCACCACGAAGCTCTGCAGGATGACTTTTGGACCCCCATCCCTTTCTCCAGCACTGGGCTCCAGTTCCTTGGAGACCTGCTGTGGATGAGAAGTGGATGAGAAGTTTGGCTGTAGCTACACTCCAGCACCTCCAAATTTTGAAGATAGCTCATCATGTGAAAACCCTTAAGCCACAGGCAAGGGTAGAAACCAGATTAGGCTCCCTCACCTCTCGTGTTCCATCCCTTATGCTGCTGGTAATGCAATAAGCCAGCCAGGGAACCCCGTGACAGAATGATGGAGCAGTCCAATTTTCTAAAAGGCATCGAAGTCAGACTTTGTCTGAAATCCACACCCTCGTGCACACACGTGGACATCACTTCAGGCTGCAGAGTTACTCACAGAAGTCAGCAATGGTAAACAACACCTTTTGCAACTCTGGGGGAAACGTGCCACTTTTCAAAGAAGCGAATTTGTTTTTTTTCACCCACAAAAGCTGTCATCATTCAGGTTTTAAGAGCAACAGGCTTGGTTTAGAAAGGAAGATGTTTGGGGGAAATCTTACCCCTCCTCCACCTCCCTTCAAGTCTTCCACTGGGGGAATAACCAACCGGTTCTTCAAGTCACTACTCGATGTTCCATTTTTTTCCCCTAAAAAGTCCATGCCATCCCTTAAAAACAACTAACACCTCAAGGTCTTCTGCGTTCCTCAGCCCGTATTTTAGGTTAGCAGTTGTATTAAAAAGCTGTTGCTGCATAACAAACATCCTCTGAATCCCAGTGGCAAGAACAACATGGATCTTTCACTCACAGGTTTGCAGGTTGGCTGGGCAGCTCTGCTCTGTGCGTTTCCCATCCTCATCGTGGGGCCCGGCGCCCGTCAGGCGATGGTCAAAGCATAAGAGGGCAACTCCACTGCGCAGCAACACATCCCAAGCGGCTGCTCACATCCTGTCTGCTCACACCCCCTGGCAATCACGTCCCATGGCCAAACCTAACATGGAAGGGCAGGGACAGGCGATCCAGCTTTATGAAAGGAACGGCAAAGTGACACAGCACAGGGCATGGATCTAGAGAGGAGTAAGCCCATCCCTCGTCATAAGGAACCATCTGCTTTCCTGCTACTCACCAGGTCTCCCATTTGCTGAGTTTCTGCTACATGCAAAGCACTATGGGATACCAAGTTGAATTGGATCCAGTCTCCACCCTCCAGGAATTTACAATAAAGGAAATAAGTGAGTCCATAAAAAGGTGACATTTGAATGTGAAGCAAGAGCTGGGGAAGAGGGGAGGAAGTAACACATTCTGCCGGTGAAGATCAAGGAATACTTTGCGGGGGAGGGAACACTTTATGTACTAGAATGCTTTTGATGGGTAAAAAAGGAAAGAACCCTTAGCTCTCAAGCCAAGGGCAAGAAATTCAAGATCAGCGATGATGGCTAATGTTGTATTCTTTTATATTGTAAACTGCTTTCATAATACTGGATCCCAAAGACACAGAGAGTGCTAGATTGCCAGCAGGGTAGTGCTGTAGAGGATTCGAGAGGTCACTTAATCGGGACCGTCATGCTGCGAAGCCCTAAGAACACCAGGATGAACAAGAGCCAGTTCTTGGCCTTCAGTTGGGCAGTTCTCCCCTCAGCACAGAGGTGGACAAATGCATGGCTTGTGATTGTGAGAAATCAACAGGACCAGTTTGTGGCACCCAACCACACAAAACAGGGAGAGGATGAATGTGACAGCCTTTGGGACCAGAGAAATGCCAACGGACTTCTGGTCAAGGTCCACACTCTGAGACTTTTCCTGGAAGAGGAATTCTCTTTGCATGCAGGTGTCTGGAATAGAATTTCTCTTGAGGCCCCTGGGCCCCAAAGCATTTAGGTGAACCCTGTTTGTCTTCCCAGACCTTTGAAATTAAGAGTGGGGGACCTGGGTGGCTCAGTTGGTTAAGCATCTGCCTTCGGCTCAGGTCATGATCCCAACGTCCTGGGATGGAACCCTGTGTCCGGCTCCCTGTTCAGCGGGGAGCTGCTTCTCCCTCTCCTTCTGCCTCTCCCCCGACCAGTACTCACTCTCTCTCATGCGTGTGTGCTCTCTCTCTCTCAAATAAATAAAATCTTTTAAAAAAAATTAAGAGTAAAATTGTCTTTTCGGATCTACCTATTTTCAGTTACATTGGGGAAACCAAGGCAGCCCAGTAGACCCTTCTCTCACTGATGATCCAACCTAACAAAGGCTCAAGGGCACCTAGAGGTTAATGTGGCCAGGAATTCTCTCTGTGGAGTCTAGGGATGGCAATGAGTGAGTCTGTAAGCACCCTGAAATGACATATGAGATGTATGTTTCCATGAGTATAATTTTGGAGTAAGAATTCATAGCTTTCGTTATATTTACATCCTCAGTACAATTAGAACCACCCCCAAGAAGTTAAAAACTTGATCCACCCCCTTCCTTCATTTCTTCAATGAATACTTATTGATGCTGACCACCCAGAGACCATGTGCCCAGCACTAGGGATCCAAGGAAAGCGAGATATCCCCCTAGCCTTCAGGTAGGATGATCTAGACATCATCTACCTCTTCCAAGAAGTCTGTTAGACACGTCAGCAGCACTTTATACCCTTTCATAATGTGAGACATCATGCCCAATGTCATTCCTCACTGTTCCCCAAATCCTTGCCCCCCAACCCCCTTCCCTCCCTCCCTCCTTCCCTTCATGCCTTCAATGAATATTTAAGGAGCACAAGTTTTATGCCTGGCCCGGGCTGTGTCTTGTTTAATTACTGAAACCATGGTTTGGACTGAGCTAATTTTGAGGCAATTCATCTCTATGACAAGAAAAAAAAATTTAAAGCCTTTCGTCATCTCCTCTCCGCCCCTCTCCCTGCCACCCTGCCCTGCCCCAGTCAGGGAAAGCTTTGTTTTCTCCTTGAAGAAGCCGTAATGGAGACTCCTCCTATGTTTATGGTTTATGGAATGAGAACATTAGAGAATTGCCATGGTTACAGGCCCCATTCTGCCTACATCTGAGGACCAGAGGGAGCTGGAGGAAAGCACCGAGCAGCAACCCTGGGTGCCGCTCAGCCCAGAATCATCATAAAAAAAAAAAAAAAAATGTTTACATCAGAGGAGAAATTGCTTCTCAAAGAGCAAAGGGAAAACGCCAGGCTTGATGAGATTGTTACGCAGCCTCTTGGCTGGGCTCTTTCTTCCGCATCCCCCCACCCTTACCCCCTGCCCCATTATTATTTAAGGTTGTATTAAATCAGGCGGAGGGAACAGACGACAAAATGCAAGTGGGTGTCGGTGGCTCTGGCAGGATGCCTGGGCTCGGTGCCGGGCCCCTCATCTCAGCCCCTCTGTTTTCAGCTGCGGCAGCTTTGGCCATCAGGGTCGGCCCCTCCCTGCAGGCCCTGCAGGACAGATAGCCCAGCACTCCATCTCCCTGGGGGCGGGTGGACTCCAGGAGACCATTCTGATTCTGAAACAGAACCAGGCCACGCTAGAAACGGGCAAGCAGGGTCCTGATGCAGCTCTGTGTCCTTGGGAAGGTGTCTTTGCCTCTCTGAACTATGATTTCCCTTCCTTAAAAACCAGGGCATCGGTAAGCATCCTGAAAGCAAAGCAGTGGGATACTATTGTAAAGGGTCAGACTGCCTGGGTCCAAATCCTGACTCTCTGGTTGGCTAGTGGGAGGAATCCGGCAAGATGCTCAGTTAACCTCTCTGTGCTTCAGTTCCCAGCCCTGCGGAACAGGAACGACAAGATCGCTGACTGCATGGAGCTGTGGGGATAGACACCGAGTCACTCGGAAGCAGGGAGACTGTACGATGTCCCCTGTCATCTCTGTGGCCACAACCTTTGAGTCTCCTTCCTTTCAGAGAACTCAGAAACGAATACATTTCTTCAACAAGATGGCAGACGAAGCTGTTGGCATTCTAATAGAATGATTTTGCACCCGTCTTTCTTCGCCTTCTTCCACCCCGTGCCCCTCCCTCTGAATGACCCTACAGATCGGGGGCTCATCCTGACACCACCTGCAGGGGCCTGAGGGAGAGCTCACCGGCTGTCCATTACAGAGCAGGAGGCCTGGATTTCTGCACTCCAAGCTCCTGGAGGCAGAGACATCTTTGGGTGGGGTTCCTTGGAGAGGTAAAGTGGGAGCTAATTGAGGGGGTCCCAGTGCAGGGAGCCATAGCATAGAGGAGTAACCAGATCGCGTCTGTTAACAACAATGGATGCGATCCTTACCGCCTGCACTCCCTGGGCAGGCACCACGTTAAGCAAGCACTGTGCTTGTCCCATTTTGTCACAGTCCCAGAACAATCCTTGGAGGCACACACTATCACACGTGGCACCCTGCCCGACCCCATACAGCTCCCCTGTGGCCTAGCCCAGCTTTGATGGTTGGGGCCTGACCCTCAGCCTCTCCACACAGTTTCCAAACACGAGCCCATGAAGAAAAGGTCTGTGGCTGGCATGGAAAATGCTGTGGGCCTTGGACCCCAAACCTTTTGCTCTTTCTTATCACTCCTCTGTTCCCTGTGGTCTTGTTGACGCTCCTGAGAACTTAGTTAAGTATAACCAGAAAATCCAAGCGCCTCCACTCTGCAGAAACCAGGAAGGACAATTTGGAGGGCAAATGGCAGCTGTGTGAGCGTGAGGCCCAGCAACCCCCTCCCACATCCACACGGAGACCCTTCCCGCAGAGATGGCCCTGGAAGAAGCAGACTTCCATTCACGAGGGTAGACTCTTTTCCCCAGGGGCTGTGTGGGTACGTTAGTTGGTTGTATTAATCAGTCCAAGCAGCAGGTCCAGCCCTCAGGGCCAGCAGGAGGATCCCAGGGGGATCAGAGACCATCTGCCTTTCTTCCTGAGCCTCATACTCAGGGTTGGGTGCAGTATTAAGTACTCCTCACAACTACGTGATTCGATAATTACTAGAGTTGTTCCCATTATATGGAAGGAAAAGGAGTCTTAGAAAGGTTAAGTGCCCCCTCCACATTCCAAGTGGAAAGTGGCAGAACCAAGATTTAAACTCAGAGCTGTCCAAATTCAGAATGCAAAGCCCATGCTCTGTGCCCACTAAACCCCTCCTCAAGGCCGGAAGAACTCTCATAGAAGCACAAGGCAGGTCTGTCTAAACCCAGAGCCCATGCCCTCAGCCCCTAGGATACCTTCCCTCTCCCCACGGAAGCACAAATGAGTAAAAGGACAGGGCAGGTACCAAATGCACTCAGCAGCACTCTGTGAACACCCATCAGTGAGGGATGGAGCAGGAGGTGTAGACGCTCACAGAAAGAGCTATCCCTGAGGGCTCCCGGCTGGATGCCTGGGAGGGGGTGAGCCTGGCCACAGCAGAGGAGCCGGGCCCAAGCAAAGGCAGAGGGAGGAGGGCAAGTCGGGCACCTGAGAAGCTAGAGAGAGGCTTCCCCCTCCAGTGGGCTGTGAGGAGTGGTGGGGTCTGTGTGTTGAGTGTAAGACGGACTTCGGGCCTCCCAGAGGGGCTGCAGGCACAGAGCCCCTGTCCTGCCCCTTGCACCAGGAAGCCCGAGCCCTCGTGCCCCACACACCCCCAGCCCCCACTCAGAAGGAAAAGGAATTTTCCATATTAATGTATCTGAGTCCCAAACCTGCTGACCTGTGAAAAACCCTTCCTAGTGATTTGTCTCTTCTCGCTAAGACAACTGCCATTATTTTAAGTTCACGCACGTAGCAGAGACACTCTCTCCCTTCTGGGGTCAGACTGGGCTTGTCACAGAGGCCAGAGAAGGTTCAGAGCGGTCCCTGGGCCCCCAGCCCCAGGAAAGCATTGCTTGGCAGGGTCACTTACACCCCAGTGGGCAGGGATTGGGCCAGGAGGGGCCAGATGGAGAGAAAATCTGGGCTCAGGCCAACAGCCAGTAGAATAACCCCTGGAAGACTCAGTTTACCTACCTATGAAACCAGGGCACCTGGGTCACGGCTGACATCCTAGAGGAGTTCTCACGGGTTCCCCAGGGGACTCAGCTGTGGGCAGGATGACTGTCTTGTACTTAAAGGACCCTACTTTCTCTCGGAGCGCAATAGAAATAATGATATCCCCAGTGTCTCACCCCGCCCCATTTCCTCTTTGCTGCCAAAGGGTGGGTTTTAGGAAATGGATATTAGAGATTGGTCAGATCACAAACAACTCGGAAACAGCAACTTAGTCCACAATGGAACAAACACTCGGCCCCTGCTGTGTGGCCATGGGGCCCTCTGATGGGCATGGAGAGGGAGAGAATTGCCCCGGGGGGTGGCCAGAGGGCCAGAGTGGCGGACAGAACAGGAGCTCTGCAGTCGGAGTACCTGGGCCCCAAACCAGCCCCTGTGGCCTGGGGCATGTTGTTCACCTCTCACTGGGCCTCCCCTTCCTCATCTGTAAAATGCGGCTATTAACAGCCACAGCAGAACATGCTTTCTCTCCCTTCTTATGTCTCACTCATTCCACCTCGTGAATATTTCGCGGCTCACATCTGCATGGAGAGCTGAGCTGTCTACCCCTCTACCTCCCATGCTCTGCTACCCCTGCTCACCGTGTACAAACCTTTATTGTGCCATCAAATATTTCCATCTTCTTTTCAGAGTGGATGCGCTGTCTCCTTAATTATAGGGACAATGTCCGGAGGGCGGAGCTGCCTTTATGCTTACTGTTGATCCCCTCTGGGATCTGGTACAGGACACGCACAGGATGGGAACTCAAGCAAGAGGTGTCTAACCAGCTGACCATGGAGGTGGGAGGGGCTTTTGGGTCAGAGAAGTCAGTCCACTGGATTGGCCAAGGGAGGACTGGCTCAGTGTGTACTGAGGATGTGGCCTGCCATGGCCTACACATACAGGGATAATGGATGGATGGATGGATGGATGGATGGATGGATGGATGGTGGGTAGATGGGTGGATGGTGGGTAGATGGGTGGATGGTGGGTGGATGGTGGATAGATGAATGGATGGATGGTGGATGGATAATGGATGGCTGGAGGATGGGTGGACTGATGGTTGGCCTGGCTGGTTGGCTGGATGCACAGACACTTGGATGCATGGACACATGGATGCATGGACGGAATGACCTTATTCTGGGGAGGTTTCTCTGGCCTCTTGGTCCCTTCAAGTTTACGCTGAATCTTTCCCTCCTTTCCTCCTCCACAGACTCAGTTATTCCTGCCAAGCTGCAGCCGAAATCTCAAGGGGAAGATTGGTTAGTTTTCTCACTTGCTTATGTTGTGTAATTAAATAATATAAAAACAAATCAGTGTCATGTCCCAAACATTTCTGCCGTGCTATCAGCCTCCTAATTAATACCATTGCTTGGCGGGCACTGGGAAGCCTGTCTCCCTGAGCTCCCTCTGAGCCCCCAACAGGTCATGCCAGGCCTGGTGCAGCCTGCATCGAGCCCCAGCCAGCGACCTCCTCTCCTGCCCACCCTGGAGACACACACTTCTGCCAAGTTCAGTGTGAGGCAGCCCAATGCCATCATATGCCCAAGAACATGGTTACCAAGATCATGTAGGGAAACAGGCTCTGTCTTTGAGTAAATGCTGGCATGGTCCTTTTAGAGCTTCCTTCCACCGCCTTAACTCTGCCCCGACCCACAGCCCGTCCCCCCTACCCCCGTAAGCCTTCCCTGATTCCTCAGCCTGCCGCCCTGTCCGTTCCCTCCTCTGGCCTTCACAATCTTCTGACTACTCTGTGGGTAAGGCAAACCTGTCTCTTTCCTCCATTCATATCTCAGCCTCAGCCCATCAGAGAGGGCATCTTTCACTAGTTTCTCCCCCAAGGGACATTCTACGAAACACCTGAATGGTACTCCTTAAAACTGTCAAAGTTATCAAAAACAACAAAAGTCTGAATAACTGTCACAACCAAGAGGAGCTAAGGAGACACAATGACTAAATGGGATGAGGTATCCTCAATGGGATCCTGGATCAGAACAAGGACATTGGGCAAAAAATAAGGAAATCTGAATAA
The DNA here is from genome assembly GCF_002201575.2 of Neomonachus schauinslandi. Classification (NCBI taxonomy): domain Eukaryota; kingdom Metazoa; phylum Chordata; class Mammalia; order Carnivora; family Phocidae; genus Neomonachus; species Neomonachus schauinslandi. The sequence goes on along the minus strand of NC_058408.1, from coordinate 130,051,793 downwards.
AGTCTGGGTATCAACACTGGTTCATTCTCAGGACAAACACACCACACTAATGCAAGATGTAGCAATAGGAAAACTGTGTGGGGTCTACGGGAACTCTCTCTTACTATCTCTGCAGTTTTTTTGTAAATCTGAAACTGTTCTAAAACCAGATTATTTTTTTAAAAGTTAATGGAAGGGGGCGCCTGGGTGGCTCAGTTGGTTAAGCGACTGCCTTCGGCTCAGGTCATGATCCTGGAGTCCCGGGATCGAGTCCCGCATCGGGCTCCCTGCTCAGCGGGGAGTCTGCTTCTCCCTCTGACCCTCCCCCCTCTCATGCTCTCTCTCTCATTCTCTCTCTCAAATAAATAAATAAAAAAACCTTAAAAAAAAAAAAAAGTTTTAAAAGTTAATGGAAGGATTTGGGCCCCCAAACCCACCCACCCTGAACCACTAACACATATATCCCCCAGGGCAGAACGTGTTCACACACTGTCTCCCTGCCATTTGGTGTCCCAGGAAGTTCAAGTTCCTTTAAGGCAAGAACCAAGTCTTCCCTTACTCTTACTTCATGGATAGATTCTCAACACAGGGCCAAGCATGTGATAGGTGCTTAATAAATGCCTGATGATTGTTTAAAACACCTCAGGACCTCAGAAAGCTATGGAGGTGGGAAGAGATGGTAAGTGGCCCAATTTTGCTTTTTAACGTAATATATATTTTCCACAAGGAAACCAGCTGATGGTGATACATTAAATGAGGCAAATTATTGCAACTTCACAATTAGCTGACCAGTCAAAATAATAATAAGTCACTCTTAATAAATAATCATACTACCTAATACATATAGTGGGCACTCATAATGGGCCAGGTGTCGTGCACAATCTCATTTAACCCTCAGAACAATGCTAAGTAGCAAGTAGTTAGGATTGTTACAATCCCCATTTTACAGCTGAGGAACGTAGCTCAGTGAGATTATGGGACTTACTCAAGGTCAGAGGGCTAGTGATCAAAGGAGTTAGATTTTACCCCAGGCAGAGCAGTCTGGCTCTGAATCCACTTTAAGCCAGTACATTCTACTTGCGCCAACTACCTACCAACCGGTGTTACTTATTTCAACCTGTTTCTCAACAAGGTCTATGGGTTCCATGTCCACATGATAGCAAATTCCCAATAAATAGGTCAAAATAAACAAAGGTATCTGAAAGTGTCTGTCCAAACTAACAGAGAGAGTTTGCCCAGAGCTTCCATAAGCCCAGAGGACTTCCTGTCCTCCACGGCAGCTAGCCTGTCTTCCTTCTGCTGCTATGTGCTTGGTTTTGGTCCTGCCTCTGCCATCAGGTGGCTGGGTCCACTCAGGTCAGGCCCATCGTGTCTGAAGAGCCCAGGACCGTTCAAGTTGGAAAAGGCCTCAGAAGTCTGCTGGTCCAACCCTTTCATTACACAGGCCTCATGATACCGGCTCCCTGGTTATGGAAGACTGTCGAGCCTGGAAGGCAAGGGCAAAGCCCTCTTTGGTCGATTACGTTCCATGCAACTCATCAACGGGCCTATGCTCCAGAGGAAGAACTCTGAGTGGCTAAGGAAGGTACTCAAACATCCTGTGATCCCAGGGATTTGAACAGCCAGCTCTAGAGCTCCCCACCTATGGCTCAGGGGACCTACCACTCACCTCCGGATGTGTTTGGGTACCCCATGGCCAGATGTGTTCAGAGACCACAGAGCAGAGAATGTGGGTACCTTTGGTGGAAGAGGGGGTCTGAAGCAGTTTAGGGAGGCCTTGCGAGATGCCAGTGACCCCCCCATTCTCACCCCACCCCCAGTGGAAACACACAGCAGGGGTTCTGCCGAGCAGCTCATTCCCTTATAATCAGGAGTGATCTTGTTCACAGACCTGCACTGTCCACAGTGGTGACAGTAGCCACACGTGGCTTTTTCTAATTTTAACTAAAATTAAATAAAGTTTATAATTCAGCCCTTCAGTTGCACAAGCCATATTTCAAGTGCTCACCTATGGCTAGCAGCTGCCCTATTAGAGAGCATAGACACAGAACATTTCAGCGTTTGGGGCAGCGCTGTTCGTAGATAAAAGTGCCTTTGTCAACAGAGAGAGAAATGGGACTGCATAATACAAATTAACCAATTGCATTTTAACAACCAAACATTCTCCCAGCTACCTGTGTGACCAAAAGATGATTGCATTTTTATGCAGAAATGGCTTTTAGTTGTACCAGCTGAGGGTTCAGGCAGAGCGGAAGAGGCAGAGATGATTTTCTAATGCCTCTTCCAAAGACACATGAATTGAGAGCCGATAGGATAAATGCCAGGATGCAAACCCACCCAGGTGAGGAGCTTTTTAGAAATGAAAGAGAGGGGGGCGGAGCAAGATGGCGGAGGAGTAGGAGACCTGGATTTCGTCTCCTCTCAGGAATTCAGCTGGATAGGGATCAAACCATTCTGAACACCTACAAACTCAACAGGAGGTCGAAGAAAAGAAGAGCAACAACTCTCTCATCAGAAAAGCGACCACTTTCTGGAAGGTAGGACATGCGGAGAAGTGAATCCGAGGCGATATTCGGGAGGATAGACGGCGGGGGAGGGGCCTCCGGCGGCCGCTTCTGGCAAGTGATAGAGCCACGGGGCACAGAATCGGAACTTTTAAAAGTCTGCTCCACTGCGGGACGTCACTCTGGTGGCTAAGCGGGGGGTGGAACCCTCCGGGACAGTGTGGTCTCAGGACCCACGGGTCACAGAAAGACTGGGGGTGCCTGAGTGTGGCAGAGCTCCCAGGTAACGGAGCGGGGAAGCCGGCTGCAGAGGCGGAGCCCAGGCGCGGGCTCTCAGCTCGGGGTTGCCATAAACTGTGATCCGCGGCACAGTCAGGCCACTGCTCCTCCAGCAGGGACCCAACAAGCGGCAGATCCGGGGAGACTCACCTTCCTCCCCCGGGAGGAGCCGCGCGTGAGTGCGCCGCAGGGATCTGCTGGGTTTGGAGACTCCACCCGGGGTCGGGTGCCAGAGATAGAAACGCGCGGTCACAGGCCGGGTGAGCACGGAGTGCGGCTGGAGACCGGGGAGACGGGAGTGACTGACGGCTTTTCTCTGGGGGCTCACTGAGAAGCGGGACCCCGAGTTCTCGGCTCATCCGGGGCGGAGATTGGGAGGCCGCCATCTTCACTCTCCGCCTCCAAAGCTGTACGGAAAGCTCGCAGGGAACAAAAGCCCCGGAGAGCAAACCCCAGCAGATTACTTAGCTGGGAGGGGGCAAGGGCGGGGCAATTCTGCCTCCGGCAAAGACATTTGGAAACCAAGGCAACAGGCCCCTCCCCAGAAGATCAGCGAGAACAGCCAGCCAAGACCAAGTTTACCCATCAATGAGAACGGCAGAACTCCAGCTCTAGGGGACTACTGCACGTAGAATTCATGGCTTTTTTACCATGATTCTGTAGTCTTTCAAAGTTAATTTTTTTTTTTAACTGTCTTTTTTTCTTTTTTTATTCTTTTTGAATTTTTCTTTTTCCCTTTTTCAACCAACATCTTATCAATCCCTTTTTTTTTAAAAAAAAACATTTTTATTTTTCATTTTTAGAGTCATATTCTATCCCTTCATAGTAGTTACCCATATTTTTGGCTTATATATATAAGTTGTTCTCTCTTTAAAATTTTGAGATAGTTTCTTCTAACAGATCAAAATATACCCTAAATCTCTAGTATATGGTGTTTTCTGTTCCCCTGCCTGATCACATCCTCTCCCTTTTTTTTTTCTTTTTTTAAATCCTCTTCTTTCTTTTTTTAAACAACTTCTTATCAATTCCTTTTATAAAATTTTTTATAATTTCCATCTTTACAGTCATATTCCATCCCTTCATCATATCAACCCTTATTTTTGTACATATATAAGTTTTTCTTTCTTTAAAATTTTGGGAGGCACTTTCTTCTAAAAGACCAAAATACACCCCAAATCTAGTGTGTGGCACTGATCATATTTGATCACATTCTGGTTTTTTTGTTGTTGTTTTGTTTTGTTTGTTTTTGTTTTTATCTTTATCTTTTTCTTTTTTTTCTTTTTCTTTTTTCTCTCTTTCCCTTTCTTTTCCCACTGCTTCAGGTTTTTTCTGATTTGTTTAGAGTATATTTTCTGGGGACGTTGTTACTCTGCTAGCATTTTGTTCTCTCATTAATCTATTCTCCTCTGCACAAAATGACAAGACGGAAAAAATCACCTCAACAAAAAGAACAAGAGGTAGTACCGACTGCCAGGGACCTACTCAATACGGACATTAGTACAATGTCAGATCTAGAGTTCAGAATCATCACTTTAAAGATACTAGCTGGGCTTGAAAAAAATATGGAAGTTATTAGAGAAACCCTTTCTGGAGAAGTAAAAGAACTAAAATCCAACCAAGTAGAAATCAAAAAGGCTATTAATGAGGTGCAATCAAAAATGGGGGCGCTAACTGCTAGAATAAATGAGGCAGAAGAGAGAATCAGTAATATAGAAGATGAAATGATGGAAAATAAAGAAGCTGAGAAAAAGAGAGATAAACAACTACTGGATCACGAGGGCAGAATTCGAGAGATAAGCGATACCATAAGACGAAACAACATTAGAATAATTGGGATGCCAGAAGAAGAAGAAAGAGAGAGAGGGGCAGAAGGTATAATGGAGCAAATTATAGCAGAGAACTTCCCTAATTTGGGGAAGGAAACAGGCATGAAAATCCAGGAAGCACAGAGAACCCCTCTCAAAATCAATAAAAATAGGTCAACACCCCGACATCTAATAGTAAAACTTACGAGTCTCATAGACAAAGAGAAAATCCTGAAAGCAGCTCGGGAGAAGAGATATGTAACCTACAAGGGTAGAAACATTAGATTGGCAACAGACCTATCCACAGAGACCTGGCAGGCCAGAAAGGACTGGCAGGATATATTCAGAGCACTAAACGAGAAAAATATGCAGCCAAGAATACTCTATCCAGCTAGGCTGTCATTGAAAATTGAAGGAGAGATAAAAAGCTTCCAGGACAAACAAAAACTAAAGGAATTTGCAAACACAAAACCAGCCCTACAGGAAATCTTGAAAGGGGTCCTCTAAGCAAAGAG